>NC_045541.1:143699739-143867453 GCF_009769535.1 Thamnophis elegans | reverse complement strand
AAATACTTGGATAAAGCTCCATAAGAATTCTGTACAGAGAAATGCTGCAAATCATTATTGTTGCAGAACATATCACTGTTTCCTGTGTGGACCCAGTAACCCATATCATTCTGCTTTCCTTTGTAATCTGCTTTAAAAATTAGTTGGTATGAAAATTCATTTTAAATCTAACGTATAAGCTTACAGCCCTCTTTCCTTTCTTCCCTCCTTCCTTCTTTCCTTGCTGTATATGCATTTTGTACTGTTTTGAGCTATTTTCATTATCAAAATATTTGGGCATCAGTGCTCATTCATAACTGAATTCTGATCTGCATGTAGTTAGCTAAGTACATTGAACTGAATTTCACTCCTGATGATATTGTGGCCAAATGCCTTCCATCTTAATCTGTCCCCAATGACAACACACTGTTCTTCTTGAGACATTTCTGTGATCTCCTGATCTCCTCCACTTTTATTTCTTTCAACTTTGAAATCATAGCCATTATTTCCCCATCTTTCATCTGCTCCCATGAAATGAACACAATATTTGAGCCTATGTGCATGAAGTGATCAGGCCAATCATAATTTACAAACATTAAAATCCACAAGTACAGAGCTTTTATCAAAGCTCTTTATCAGAGGATAAGGAATGTATGGTAGGATAAAGCATACACTTATATGCCTAACTCATTCAGCAGATCCATTAATTGACTATGCTTTGTGTTTTAGATATATCACCTTAGATGTGGCTTCTGAATATGCAGTGGTATCGTTCGTCCATTTTGCATCTGAATCAGGTATATGCAGGGATGGCTTTTTGGCATAATGTTCAGCATCAAATGGGGTCACTTGTAATGACACAAATGGAATAAATAGGTGGACCCTTTCTCTGATTTAGTGTCAACTTCTTTTATTCTTAAGTTCCAAGTAGTATGCTGAAATTAACAGTAGAACTGTTGTGGTTCTTTTTAACTTATTTGGTTGTCGGTTGCTTTTGTTTTGCTATTGTGCTTGTCTACTTCTGTGATATGAAGTTTTATTTATCAGCCAATTGAATGGCTGACCCAAAATTACCCAGTTTGCGCTGTGTTTAGGGATGATCCTAGTCCAGTACCCTAACAGCAACATATACCATGTTAGTGCTCAACTTAACAATGGGACGAACAGGCACAATTCTGGTACACTACTGTATCTATTAACATGTATTTCTCTTTTGGATTCAGTGTCCATTGCTGGGTTGAGATGATGTCAGGATGACTGGTGATCCAAAATTCTAAACTTGAATGTCAATGATGTGTTTGCTTGACATTCATTATAGTGGTAATACAATTTTAGTTTGGAAGCTTTAAAATGACTGTGATCTGTCCCAGGTCTGGTGAAAAATAATTAAACAAAGAAACATGTATTTCTTTTTGTGCTGCTTTCTAAGTGTGTTTGCTTCATATCCCAGGCAATTATTCTATACTGCAATAGGGACTATACTCAAGGGAAATAAAAATCAGTCATTATCTTCAAATGTTGTTGTGTCTGAAAATACTCTGCATTATCTGTATTATGGAGTGGCAGTTTCTACCAAACCAGGAATAACCTAGTAAACAGGTTGCTTACAAACAGATTTTGGCAACTGTCACATATAAAAGTATATATTTACCCACCAGACTCATCAAATCATGTAAAATTTTTTTAAATCAAATCAGGTGTTCATTCCAAAGTTTGCTTACAAATTTTAATAAAAAATATAGAAGGAAGATGTGGATTCGATTGAAATATCCTTTTACCTTGTATTCAACCCCGGTTGACTAACGATGGGGCTCATATAACTGGCAGAAATTATAGCATGCATGATAAGGAAAGGCTGGACCCAAACTAGATGAAACACATAAAGAAACATTTATTTTAAAAAGGTAAATCAACCATAAAGATCCTCCCAATAGACTCAAGAGATGGGAGCCATTCTCATTTTCTCCATGGCAAAATTTAATCTAGCTGCTTGGCTTTTCAAGCATCATATTCAAAGAGATGCAAATTTGTCAGAGCTGAGACCCCAGCTGACTTTCTAGCACTTTGTGAATGTCAAAGGGGCTTAAAGGTTGATTTTTTTTTACCTCCTTCCAAAGTAATTCAACAGTAGGGGAAAAAAAGCTTTAAAATGTAAGCTTCTGTTACCTAATTGTACCAAGCAGCCTATTACACGAACAGCTATTAACAGGAAGTGGGGGCAAGTGAATTTTAGTATGATAGAAAATGTAGATGGAGGTTTTCGTCAGAAATGTAAGAATTATCATATCTCAAGGATTCTGATCATAGGGCAGGATTGGGTAGCTGTTCAATAGCCAGAGGCCTCGTGTAACATTTTGAGATGTGGATAGAGACAAAACAATTGAAGTTATTTTGGTGCAGGGTGGAAAGAGTTTTTAATATACATACATTTATGCTTATAATAGGATTCACATTATCATTTTTTCTATTTTCCACAAATTTCAGCAAACCCATGCCACCAGTTTGCAGCAAAATGGCCAAAGGTAACTCAAGGAAGAAAACATAGGGTGTGGGCTGCATATAGTCCTTGACTCAGGTTGTCCACCTTGACAAAAAGATTAAAGAATATCTAGAAAAACTATTTCATTTGATGTAGAGGTAGTTCTCCCTTAATGATTACCCTATTTAGTGACTGTTCTGCCCCCCCCTCCATCCGGTAATGAACACAGACACAGGTTTAGCTGTTTTCCACTCTTTATTCACAGCAATTATAATCCTGTTGGCTGAAAGCCCAGACATGACTCACTGGCAAGACGTTGGCAGCAACCCAGACTCCAACAGATATGGGAACACAAGGCAGATCAGACAAGGAGTTCTCCAGATTAGTATGAACGGTTGTGTCCTGCCAAAGGACTCCTCCCAAAGTCTCTTCTTATATTTCCTTGGAAGGGGCCAAGCCACCACCACCTGGGCTTGATTATGAGTGTCTCCGTAACTGCTGCCTCTGTTTCTCCACCCTCTGTTGCCTGGTGTCAGAGACAAACTCCCTTTGATCTTCCCCACTACTCCATGCCTCAGGCGCCTCTTGGTGGCCAACCAGCCTCTCTGGTCCCTGCTCTGAGTCTGAACCCTGCCCAAGGTCCTCCACATCTTCCATAGCAGACTCATAGGGGTCCTCGCTATCGGAGTCCATCGGCAGCTCCAACGGCTCCTGCTGGGCCACAACAGTGACCATTCAAATGTTCTGAACAAATATCTTCACAACTTTACACATATCACCATCATATCATCCCCACAGTTTCATGATCCCAACTATGGTTGTTAAGTCAGGACTACCTGTATAAGAAGTTAAAGAGGTTGTGCACAGCAACATGTACTTGAGCAACATGGTAGCAATTGTTATGTGGGCAATAAAAATAAAGCAGATGCATATGAACAAGCAGAGGCAAAAGCTAATGCAGTATGCAATATGCTATCTCCATACAAGAAATATTAATTATTTGGATCCATTTGCATAAGCTTTATTTTGGGATATGGAATTCAGACTGTTTGTGACTTGGTGGATGACAGACATAGAAGTGGACAGAAGTAGATTCATGGATTATGGATCATTGTCTCCATTACTGACTATAGTATCCCAAATAGAACTATATCTTTACAATGTTAAAGTATCTTTATTAAACAAGAGAAATATAAAAATGTTCAAATCTTTTAACGTTATCAGTGTGAAGTACAAATGACCCATATGGTTAAAGAATCAGTTGCCATTTTTGCTTGCTTAGCTTGCTTATTTATTTATTTAGAAGCATGTCACTCCACCAACCACTGAAGTGTCTCAATGGACTATAAAATAAAAGCAAAGCAAAATTGGAACCAGAGAGATTAAAAACAGAATCATAGTACTTGAAGGATCCACTGAGGCCATAGAGAACCCATGAAGTTCTCTCTGAGGAAGAAATGAAGAAGCCCCAAATGAAATGTGAAAGCAATCATCATAACTCAAAGAAACAATTAACATTTCTTTTGAGAATAAATATATAGGTTAGACATCTCAGGCAGAATGCATTCCCAAGACTTGGAGCAACTTTAGTTCCCGAAGATTTCATGTGTAAAACTTTGGGAACTTTTCCAAATGAGGGAAATGAGTAAGATAAAGATTGAATTTAGTAATGATTTGATGTAGAAAAAATACAATGAACTGAAACTATTGGAGATAAATACAACGAAGCATCTCTAACAATTTTAGTGCTTGCTGGGTTCCTCATCAAAGGAATACAAAAGGGTCCTGAAGGCCACAAGGCTATAGGTTACTTGCCTTCCAAAATGATAAAAAAGGCAATGTGAATTAAAATATGGTCTTTACAGCCGGAATGTGGCATCTAAAAAGAACATGAGTTGACCTTACTCTAGGCTGATCTGGTGCCTCTGAGTTCAACATTTCTAAGAAGGATCCAAGCCTGCCCTTTCTACTGATACTAGCAGATTTTAACATAAACAATACTAACTCCTTTGGCACCAAAGGAAAGACAAGAACCTGCTTTTTGTTATATGTTTCCTTCCCTCCAGTATCATCAGATAGTTTCAGATTGTCTGGTCTTTCTACTGTGTAATTCAGGATCTCTTATGACAAGGCAATCATGTATGCTCAAATAAAATATATTCATCCTCCACCGGGTCTTACTGGTATTTTATCAAATTCAATTACAGTTTTCTTTCAGCCATGTTCTAGTTTTCTGTCAACTTACTTTACTGCCCTTAGCTGGAGGTCAGGATGCAGATACAAAAGACCAAATTTTGTGCCAAGAAGTTGCTCAGGTTTCAGCATTTTTTATATTTTACCGATTTATATTGAAGATTCATACTGAGCCCATCCTTCTAGCCTCCTGTTACTGATGCCATGGAATTCAGTATGTCTCATCAAATAATATATATTGAAAGAAATCCTCAATCTAGTGGATCTAGATTGGATTAACATTATCATCATTCTTATAATTCTTTTCAACTCCTGTCCCCTGAAAAATGACCCTAAAACTATACTAGAATGGAGATACTAGGGCTTTATGATGATGATATACCACACATCGCTTCCTATGTTTTTGTATTTGAAGGTACTAATAGATGCTGTTAGAGAGGCAGATTGATGGAGTGATCAAGGCACTTGGCTAGAAAACAGGGGTTCTAGTACTGCCTCAGGCATGAAACCTGCTTGGTAACCTTGGGAAGTCATTCATTCTCAGCCCTATGAAGAAGAATGGAAAAGTATTCAGAAAAACCTTGAAAATACCTATCCTTCTGCCAAAATGCTCACAAATCTTTTTTCTCCCATGCATTTAGCCCATCCTTTCTCTAAAAATGCAGACACTTGTCCAGATAGTCACTAGGCATCAATACTGACCGGAAGACACAAAAACAAACAGGTCCTGGAAGGTCTGGTGTTGGAATTATCCTCTTTTTCCCATCCTAGAGGTTTTTTCATGTTTAAACCAAAGTATATGAGAAGAGATGAATCCTCAACACCTCCCACATCACAGTTAGGCCTCCCCCAGGTGCTGTCGGCTGGACAGTGCCGACTGGTGACCACTCGGGGGAGAGCCTTTTCTGTAGCTGCTCCGGCTCTATGGAATGAGTTACCAGCAGAGATCTGGACCCTTCCCACCCTTGCGGCCTTCCAAAAAGCCACCAAAACCTGGCTGTTCCGCAAGCCTGGGGTTGCTGATTTAAATCAGGTTCAACCCCCAATTAAACCGGATGTATGTTGGGTTTTTAAACTGTTTGTTAATGTTTGTATTCTCCGCGTGTATTTTTTTTTCATTCGTATTTGTAAACCGCCCTGAGTCCCTCTGGGATTGGGCATATAAACCCATTAAATTACAAATTATGAATTATTTGAGCAGTCACCATCCTTCTTTTCTTAATTTTTAAGAACAGAATATTATGATTTGATTGGAAATGGCCGGCTATTTCCCTGAAGAAAGAAATTGGTAATGTCTCTTGATTTTCGGTCTCAAGACAGAGTTGTACAATTGATTAATCCTGTCCTTGATAGCCGCGAAAGCAGCAGAAAGAATAGAAGAGTTTGACAAGATGAAGACTTTTCAACACATAAGACAGCTGGTTGAGTGAAAAGATCTATAACAACACAGTGAAATATACTCAACAGTAAGTGGTATTTTTAGTGCAGAAGTACCTGCAAGCCAAGTTTTATATGACAGATTCATTGAAAAAACAGTTTTAAGCAACAACAAACAATAAAACAAAAACTCTTAATTAACAGCTAATGGGATATAATTTAGCCTTTTCAGACTTTTGGTAAAGAGCAAAAGTCCTACCAGATTTTTTAAAAGCAGAAAGCAGAGAATCGTGCTATGCATATCATTCTTAAGTTTATGTAAACAGTTTGATATGGCTTTTTTGTAATATTTTTCACCTATCCTTCTGCCAAAATGTTCACAAATCTTTTTTTCTCTCTGCATTTAGCCCATACGTTCTCTAAATGCTGCACATGCATGTATTTTAAACTTATGAAAAGGTTTAAATTGAGAGGCTCTAGCTATGAACACTGTGGTTTGTTCAGGAATAACTGAATTAGTATCTCTGCACAGCCACACAACCATGGGTAATGACTGCTCCATCTTCCTCTGCTCTTCCTCCTCCTCTTCCTCACTCTTCTTCTTCACCTTTTGCTTCCTTCCTTGCTTGCTAGTCTGTCTGACAAAAACCAATAATATTTTTAGTAAGCAAAACAATTTAAATTCTCAATTTATTAGTTATAATAATTCATTAAATCAAGTTTACAGAACCCAATTTACATTTTAAAAGAAAATAAATTAAAGCTAATTACCTTATAATAATTTGGATTCTTCCATAGGAGAGATGTCTCTGTGTGAAGATGTCCTCAAATGTAAAGAACCACCTTTTTAAAAAAACATGAGGGTAGCACTTTAGTTGTGTCATTGTGGCCACTATCTTGACTTTTACCAATTTGTATCCCCTGCAGATGGAATTATCCCATTGTTTCCTCTTAGAGATGGAATTATTCCATCTACAGATTCCCTTCTTATCAGAGAGGACACAGAGACATGACTCCTATACAGTGGTGGGATTGAGCTGGTTCACACCTATTCGGGAGAACCGGTTGTTAACTTTCTAAGCAGTTCAGAGAATTGGTTGTTGGAAGAAATCTAATTTTGTTTTTTTCCACTTTACAGGGCTAATCCTGTAAGGAATGCAGGAGGGAAACATTCTGGTGTTGTTTCTAGCCTCATCTTTATTGCCCTGCTTACATAAACTGCCTCTCTGGTTAACCCTTATTACATTGTAACAGCTAAGGTGAAGTGTCCATCGACCTGAGTGATGTTGAGTTGGCCACACCCCATGATCACATGACCACTAAGCCATGCCTACCCAGCTGGTCATTATGGCAGAGAACTGGTTGTTAAATTATTTGAATCCCACCTGCTCCTATACCTACAGTATATGTAAAGAAGGAATGTTATAGTATAGGATTAATTCTACTGTCACATAAACTAAAGCTCACAAAATGAGGATTGTGGGTTCTGATTTTATGTATCATTAGCAGCTGCAGGAGCCTATAAAATCAGCAAACTAAATTAAAAATAAACAAATCACATTTGCATTTATTAGCACTATTTTTCTTTATTGCTTGTTGAAAGGAGAAAAAAACCCTTGCAAACTTGGTTACCATATATCACTCATTTTCAACCTGTCTTATAGAATTGTAATAATATGTTGAAGGCAGATTTTTATCTGTTATTTTGAAATATTGGAGAAACATAAGATATAAAATTGGAGCTCCACAAGACATACTGTACAATCAAATTCCACTACTGAGTTATGCTATGTCCAACCAGAGTATATCCCTAATGATAAATATGAAATAAGCAGAATATGCTACCATGGGTTTGTTATCTGCAGTAATATTACTGTTGCTTTCTGTAAAATGGTGGTTTTAATAAGAATGCATATATTTTGTTTTATTTTATTACAATTCGTAGTCCATTGGAACCACCACTGGATGCCCAATGCAAATTTATAGATGAAAATGAATACTGATGAAGATATTATTTTACTTTCTATTTTGAAATATAACACATTAAAGTTACATTAACATTATTGCTAGTAATGTTCAAGTGGTGCTACTAACAGTAACAGAAGCAACCGTGTCAGCTCTCTTGGCCATATCATGAATTCAGAGTCAGTCAAGTCATCAGCAAAAACATAAGTCATCAGCAGAAACAGTTAACAGCAAAAATTCCTAAGAGCTTTTTGGATCCCCTAACTTCCTGCATACCCAGTAATTCTAAAGCTCACTAACTGTGATCTGCTGGTGACCCCAAAATTAGAGAAAAAATCTACATGTCCAGATTATCGTTAATAGGAATGAAAGCACGAGAGATTGTTGCAAGAAAGAAAAGTTGGTAGCAGGTGATTCTGAAGTTGAGTTCTAACTGTAACATAACTACCTCCACTAGATCAGACAGGGATGATAAAAAGAAGGGGGAAAAACCTCCACTTTCTTTGCCATCCTGTGTGTAGATGAAAGAACCTTGTCATTCCAACTTCACAAAACAGCACTAGAGATGAATCGCTCAACTCCACTGGGACAACCATTTTTTGCTGTTATTATAGAAGAAAATTATAACCATAAAAATGTCCAATTTAGAAAAAAAGGTGCCACTTTAGTGTCATTTGCATAAAAGCTGTTACATACAAATTGTTATAAAGACAAATGTGTAGTACTCTTGTTGGAAATTGCTTATATCTTAGGTGCTCTGCCTGAAACGACATAAAGGCCTCTTCAAACTGAAATTCATTCTCGGGTAAATAAAGCCGAAAGGGAATTTTCACCTATTTGTATGTACGTGAGTAGCTTCACATATAGTCCTTAGAAAAACATTTTTTGACGTGTTATTACCCCACCCTTTCAGCTTTTTTTTTTTAAGCTCTCACCCATTTTGCCTGCTTGGTGGCCTCCATTATAGCAGCTTGGCTTCAGCGAAGAAAGTTGTCAATTTGTCCAGTTCAACGTTAGATGTATTACTGGAAATACCTTACTTAAGCATTTGCTCTCATTGCTTTTTCTTGCAATTATAGTCAAAATTCACTAGCAATTCAAAAATCAGTATTCATGGAACTCTAAGATGTTTCCCATTGTGGAAAGCCTTCTGTCTCCTTCTCAGGGAACATTTTCTTAGCAATATGATCATAGGCAGCCCTTTATTAATTTCTCACCCTTCCAAAATTCCCCAGAACTAAAGCCTGAATATGTGAAAGCTTGCTCTTCTCCGGTAGTGCATATTTCTACATTGTTGCATATTTAAAAATTAACATGAAAAAGGTACCTAATCTCCTAATTGGGGGGGGGGAACCTATTTTCTATTTTTATTTTTTTTAAATGTCCCATTTACCAAATTATTTTGGTAATTTGGTTTGTAGTTGAATTTTAAGTGACCTAATCTGTGGATGCCATGCAAATCAATAGTCAGAGGAGACAAATCCCCCATCACCATGCTCAGGCTTAATCTTTTTTTTTTTTTTTGGTGCTCTCAAAAGTAAGCCCTGTCAACACTTGGCTTACAATAACCCCACTTAATGTCCATTCTTTACTCTTTCTTAGGATTCTGCTGGTAAAGGAGTTGGTTTCATAGAATCAGAGAATTCAAAAGGCCATAAAGGTCATCACTGCATCTTCTGCCAATGCAACCATCTCAACAGAGGCTTTCAACTTCTATTTACACATCTTCAGTCAAGGGAGGCCCACCAGCTCTAAGATGATTTATTCCATGCTAATTAGCTTTTATCATTAGGAAATACTGAAAATCTACTTCCTTATAATTTAAAGCATTGTTTCTTGCTTTGCATTCTGGAACAACTTTGAGCAATTCTGTCTCATCTTCTACATGACAATCCTTCCTTCAGATGTTTGAAACAACTGTTGTGTCTTCCCAGGATCCTCTTTCTTTATGCTAAAATCATTTCCAATGTTTCTAGATATCCAGATAGCTCTCACTGCAATCTCAAGGTGTGTCTGTGCAACACAGAATGGAGAACGATGAAGTTTACCACCACATTTTCCATTAAATAGAAACTGATATTTAGTTTTGGCCTCATTTTTAATGCAACTTTAGAGTCAGACCAAGTATACAGAAGGAATGTGTGGTTATATGGTGCTACATGAAAGTAATCCTCAGGTTTAATGTAATGCTTAGAATAAGTGCTAAGGAATTGCTTCTAAATAATCATGTATACGGCTGCTTCCAAGTAAAGCATTTGTACAGTTTGAATTATAAATAGATCGAACACATAAAATATGTAATATAAGATATAATCTATAATATAATATATACACTACTTATAATATATTATTTATTTATTAAAGATGCTAGTTGATCTTCTACACTATGCTCAAGTGGCTAATAATAATTTTTTAAAAAGCACAATGAAAAATAAAAGTTGCATGCAGTGTTAATATTCGAAATTATTTCAAGGCTTTGAGCTTTCATTGAAACTGTATGAACACTCCAAAAAAGAAGCTTAAAAAGTTAGAATAAGTTAAGCAGACTTTGAACACTGGCACTATCTAACAAAATGAAATTCAATGGTGAAAAAACTAAGGTTCTACATTTAGTCAAGAAAAACAAAATGCACAGGTACAGTATATGTGGTCCTCACTCAAAAACTGTGAGAGGGATCTTGAAGTCCTAGTGGACAACATTTAAATATGAGCCAGCAGTGTGCAGCAGCTGCCAAAAAACCAACACAGTTCTAGGATGCATAAACAGAGGAATAGAATCAACATCACATGAAATGTTAATACCACTTTATAATGCTTTGGGAAGGCCACACTTGAAATACTGCATTCAGTTTTGATCACCACAATGTAAAAAAAGATGTGGAGAGACTAGAAAGAATGCAGAGAAGAGCAACAAAGATGATAAGACGACTGCAGGCTAAAAGATATGAGGAATGCCTGCAGGGATTGGATATGTCTAGTTAATGAAAAGAAGAAGTAAGGGTGACATGATAGCAGTGTTCCAATGTCTCAGGGATTACCCCAAGAAGAGGGAGTCAAGCTATTCTCCAAAGCACCTTAGAACTAAGGAGAAATTCCTGACAGTTAGAACAATTAATCAGTGGAACAACTTGCCTCCAAAAGTTGTGAATGCTCCACAGTGGAAGTTTTTAAGAAGATGTTGGATATCCATTTGTCTGAAGTGGTGTAGGGTTTTCCTCCCTAAGCAGTGGGTTTGATTAGAAGATCTCCAAGGTCCCTTCCAACTCTGTTATTTTGTTTTCCTTCTGAAAGGCTGGTAAATCTTGTTTATGTACAAGTAATGTTCTTTTTGGTGACTTTGACTTACTAGAAAACCTTCCTAATTGTTTTATTGCATGGTTTTCAAATAACCCTATACCAATAAGGTCCTACTACCTTGGAAAGAAAAATAGTCTTTTGGTTTAGGAGAATTTGGATAAACAAACAGGGTGGTTCGTGGAGGTAGAGGATATCGGAAAATTAGTTACCACTGTTTGCAAGCAAAGTGTTTCTCATTTAGGCAACCTTCTTTGGACTTTAATACATTTCAGTGACCTCATTCATTTGTGCATAATGAGATAAAATGGCTCACTTAATAACAATAAACAATACAGTAGAATATTCATTAAAATATTTGAATATTCATTAAAATGTATCTAGGGTTTTAAATGCAACTTCCTTACAAGGTGTAAATTAAAGTCAGGAGATGCTCAGTAAATAAACTGATATTCACCATGCTAAAAAATTAAAATAAAAAATCAGTTGATGTCCGGTGGGCTTCCAGGTTGAAAGGTTTGATGCAAGAAGCCTACACATTTAGTACATAAAGTAATTTATACGTTGGTAGTCTTCAGTCTAGCAAGTAGGAAAGTGCTTCATTTCCTAACTTGCAAGGCCCAAAACATAAGATTATGGACCTGAGACAGGGTTTTAACAATACAAGATGATTCTTCTGAATGTGATGCAATGGGGTAGGAGTAGGGGTGGGTTCCAGCTGCCTGCTACTGCGGTTCGCTCAGGGATGCGCTGTACATGCACGTGTGCTTTGCATGCGTGTACTAAAATGCTTCTGTGCATGCGCAGAAGTAAAAAAAAAAACAAGATGGCGGCACCTTTGGCACCACTGAGAGACTCGGTTCAGAGGCGTGGCAGGCCAAGTTACTAACTTTTCGGCCGAACCAGTCCGAACCAGTAGGAACCCACCTCTGGGTAGGAGGGAATCAGTTTCAAGCTTGCTCCTGTCCCTTTCCCTGTCAGACAAAGGACAACATGCAACCACAGGTTAGATTAGTGCCACAGATATTTGTACATGCTTAACATGCTTTATTTCTAAGGGTCCTTTCTCAAAGTAGGGTATTGTGATTTCCTGTGCTGCAGCTGCACCAATGTCTCCACTGTCACCATGTTCATAGGATCTTCTGAAGACATCCCTAAGATCAAATTACTCCAGAGGGAGAGCGAGTGACAAAACATATGTCATGGCACTGTGACAAGATTCTGCCTCTTCCATAGTTGCATGTGATGCTACAGTACAAGTATGAAAGGATGGAATTTGTGACATGATACCAAAGAAGTTTTCTCACTTTGCCGTTCAGTTGTGGATGCCTCAGCCTGAGAGGAAAGCAATGAGGGCAGGATGGCAGATGTGACAGTGGAAGTACTATCAGAGATGCAGCTGGGTAGGAAGAGAGACGTTGGCACACCAGTACTCCCAAATCCCCAATGGAAAATTGACTTAGCAGGTGGATCATGAAGAAAATATTCTAAAGGCCTCGATAGCATTTGTTGATGCCATGGCAGTTATCCCTACACATCCCGGGAGAGGTGTTGGGGCCCCTGGCAGTAAGCAGGGCATGAGAAGTGATTGTCATGAACATCTTGTTGTATATTTTCCATGGCATTTCAAGGAAGGTGTTCTGAATACTCCTAGCATGGAAACATAAACTTGTTTAGGGCTGACAGCAATAAAATGCCTGTATCCTCCAGACTATAAGTGACCCTCCCCCCCCCCCAACAAAAAGAGCAAGTGAGAGCAAGGCAATTAGAAGATGATAATATTCAAAAGCTACAGTATACAAAGCATCATGGAATTTAACACATATTGTACTTCCCCCCTCCCCCCTCCCCTAAATCCCCACCTCCCTTCCCTCCCCCCGACTTCCCAAAGACCATACGTGGTATAACTTTTGGACAATCACAGTCTAAAATATCTCTACATTGAACTCAGCTTCTTACTGTTACCCAAATTTTAAACAATTAAATTGTTACTGATACTAAGCATAAGCTATCTGGAGTTTCTTAGTCCCATATTTACTTTTTATGTAATCAATCCATTTTTTCCAGTCTCGTTATATCTCTCGTTTGAATGTTCTTTGAGATATGCTGAAATTTTGGCCATTTCGGCTAAGTTCATAACTTTCAAAGTCCATTCTTGAATTGTAGGTAAATCTTCTTCTTCCAATACTGCGCCACCAAGAGTCTTGCTGCCGTTATTAAGTACAGAACCAAATTAGTCTCTGCTGCTGTAAAGTCAATACATATACCCAGTAAGAACAACTGGGGGGTGAATTTTATCCTTCTTTGAAGATGTTTTGCAGGATCCACCATATTTTTATCCAAAATGCCTTGACATTACGACATGTCCACCATATATGAAAATATGTAGCATCACAAAAACCACATCTCCAACATTTAGGTTGAACATTTGTACATAGAGGCAAGCTTTTTAGGATCTAGGTGCCATCTATAAACATCTTATAAAAATTTTCTCTCAAGTTTTGTGCTTGTGTAAATTTCACATTTCTTACCCAGATTCTTTCCCATGTTTCAAGCATTATTGGTTCCCTCGATATTCTGAGCCCATTTTATCATACAATCCTTAATCAGTTCGTTTCAGAATCCATCTGTATTAGTACATTATATATCCTCTTTATATGCATTGAGCTTGATCCTTATTTGTTAAACAATTATCCTCAACTTTTACAAAGCCAATTTTTGATCTGTTTTCCCACCTAACCTGTAGTTGACCATACTGAAACCACGTTTGAACTACCTTCTCTTCTTTAAGTACCTCTAAAGATTTTAGTTGCATCACCCCTCTTTCTGAGTTAAGAAGTTGTCTATAGGTGGTTCTATCGTGTTTTTGTTCTACATCATATTTTCAATTGCATGTCTAGGAATTGCCCACATGGGCCACTTTATCATTTAGTTTATGTTGATATTTTTCCAAACCGCAATCAAGCATTTCTTAAGATATGATTTTTAATTTCTTATCCATTTTTTTGTTAAATAACAGGCAAGCATGCCAACCATATAACAAGTCATATCCCTCGATATTCAAATCCTGTCATTAGTTAGATGAATCCAGTCACTAATTGCAGATAATGCCACTGCATCATAGTATAATTTTTAAGTTAGGTAATTTCAATCCGCCTCTTTCACGTGCATCTTGCATTATTTTCATCTTTACCCTCGGCTTCTTTCCTGCCCACACAAATTTGTTAATACCCTTCTGCCATTCTGAAAGATTCGCATCTCTTTTAAGTATTGGTAACATTTGAAAAAGAAATAAAAATTTTGGTAAAATGTTCATTTTTACTGCCGCTATTCTACCCAGCAAAGACAAATGCAGTTTTTCCCACCTTTTCACTCCAACTGTATACTATACCAAAGTGGTTCATAATTATGCTTATATAATTTCCCATTTGAGATTAAAATATTAACTCCAAGATATTTAACTTTTTAACTACCTCACATCTTAGCATCGCCCCCCAGTTCTTCCTTCGTGTTGATAGTCATATTTATAGCTAATATTTTGGTTTTTCCTAGATTTATTTTAAATCCCGAGGACTTGACCATATTGATTGATCGTGTTCAATAATACCCTACTAGATTCCTGCGGTTGTTCCAATATTATGACCAGATCATCCGCAAATGCACGGACTCTATATTCTTGCTGTCTAATTTTATATCCCTTTTAGACCGCCCAAGCCCCGTATCTTATTCAACAGTATTTCCAAAGTTATATAAACAATAATGGGGACAGAGGACAGCCCTGTCTTGTACCTTTTTCAATTTGAAAGGAGTCTGTCAGACTTCCATTGACAATGATCTGGGCTGTTTGCTGCTGATATATTGCACCAATTGACCGTAAAAAAGCATCTCCTATCTGCATTTTTGCAATGTCTTCAGCAGGAATTGCCAATTAACTCGATCAAAGGCTTTCTCCGCATCCAAAATATGAATGCGGCTGGGATTTGATTGTTCTTCCCAGGTATTCTAAAGCGTTAATATTAATCTAACGTTGTTCTTCATCTGTCTGCCCTGCATAAAACCAGTTTGATCGGTATGTATCAATTGTTGAATTACCACCATTAGCCTATTTGCTAATATTTTAGTAAAAATTTTATAATCTACATGAGTAATGAAATAGGTCTATAGTTTTTTTGGTTGGGTAAGGTCTTGGTCTTCTTTGGGTATCAACGATATGAACGCAGTCTTCCACGAAGGGGGCACTTTCCCTCCCGATTGAATTTTATTGAATAGTTCTCTGAGGGGTTTCTACCATTTCTAACTGTAAATTTTTATAATAAACAGCTGTTTAAACCATCTGTGCCTGGTGCTTTCCCTAACTTTAATTGTTTTAATTGCCTGCAAAATTTCCCCAGAGGTATAGGTTGATTCAGCTTTATGCATATGTTCTTCTCTAACTAGGGGAATTTTCTCTTTATCTAGGTATTTGTCTATATCTACGTCCTTAATTTTTCCCCTTTATACAAACTCTGTAAAAATTCCCGAAAGTACCTTGATCTCTTCCTGTTGAAACACTTCCTTCCCTCTGTAACACAAGTTGGATCCATTCGAGCTTTCCTTTTTTTTCTAATCTGATAAGCCAACCACCTACCGGGTTTATTTGCATTGCAGAAAGTATTATGTTTAGCATATAATAAACTGGTGGCTACCTGGTCAGAGATCAGCATATCAAACTGAGATTTTAATATAGGCAATTGTTTCCCTAATCTGTATCTCCTGGATTCCAATGTTAATTCTGACTCTTTCCCTTAATTTCCTCTTCCAATCTTTCGTTTTTTGCCCTTGTTGTGTCTATGTATCTTTGTTTATATTCATTATACTCCTCTCATATACGCTTTGCTTGCACCCATACATATTCCATAGATGTACCCTTATTCATATTGAGAACAAAATATTCCGATAGCAATTTTTTACAATCATTAACATACTTTTCTATCTAAATAAGTTTTTCATTCAACCTCCAGGACCTTCTTGCCTGGGCTACCCTCCCAATTCCATCCAGACTGGATTATGATCTGAAAGAACTCTCGCCATAATCTTTGTCTTCTTCACCCTGCAAGTAAATCATTGTAATTAGTATAAAATCAATCCTTGAAAGAGATTGATGTCTGTTGGAAAAAAGGTAAAGTCATATTCTTCTGCATGCCTCTCGCGCCAAGCGTCCGCAATTCAAAGTCGTCCAGCATGTCAAAAAAGGGTTTGGGTAACTTAGCTCGGAATTTGGTGTTCGGGCGAGATGTCTTCTTATCTCTTTGGTGTCCATCCACGCCATTCCAGTCACCCAATAATATACAAGGACTCAAAGTCCCACTGTACTAATTTAGCATGGAGATTTCTATAAAATCCATCTTGTTTTTGGTTAGGAGCATAAATTCCCAAAAGTAACGTCTTTTTCCCTTCTAAGATTAAATCTAATGCAATATATCTTCCGAAGGGATCTGCTTCAATTAGCTCAGCTTTAATGTCTTTCTTAAGTATACTACTATGCCGTTTTTCTTTTCCATGGCTTGAGGTCGCAAAATGTTGGCCCAGTTTGGGGGTTAAACAAATATTTTGATCGGTTGATTTGATATGAGTTTTCTTGCAAACAAATTATGTCATTCTTAAAACTGTTTGAGATAATGAAATATTTTCTTTCTTTTCTGTGGAGAGTTAGTCCGTTAACATTCCATGTCAAAATCTTAGTTGTCATTTTTTGGTGCCTGAAGCTTTTTTTAGAGCCTCCCGCAAGGCCTGTCTCACCTTTGGTTTGGCTCCTCCCACAGCTTCCAAGCTTGTTGCAGTAGCTCCTTGATCAGTGGCCAACGATTGTTGAGATTGTTGCATGGTAGTTTGTTTATCCGTTTGTCTGGTGGTAATACGGTTGGATCTTTTTTTCCTTGACTCCTTGCCCCTCGGGAGAGGGAGATGATACATTTTATCTGATGGTTGTGTGGTTTGCTGTTATCTTGTTCGTCTCGTGGTTTTCACCATATCCGAAGATTCAGGGTATCCCATCTTCAGAATCTTATGATAGAAATCACGAGCTTTCCATACAGAACTGAGACAATATCTTTGTTTGTCCATTGTAACTATAATACCGAATGGGGCATCCCATCTGTACTGTATCTGACGCTTTCTGAGCTCTTCCACCAGAAAAGCATAATCTCTTCTGGCTCTTAGCATTTGAGGTGGTATTCTTTCAAAACAATCAGATCCTGTCCACCAATTTGAAGCTTAGTATTATAAGACTCTTGTAATATCATATTTCTAGATTCTCTTGTAACAAAGTATATTACCACATCTCGGGGAAGTTGCCTTTGTTTTGCCGCCCACGAGTTAACACGAAAAGTCTTGTCAATCTGCCAATCAAAATTGGATCCCGGTTTTCCCCACCAGACGGTCAAAAGCTTCAGAAAACATTTGCTTTAAGTTTCCTGCTTTTCTTCACGCAGCCCCCTCACTCTTAATGCAAGTTCCATCTGCTTATACTGTATCATAATAATTTGTTTTTTCAGCATTATCAATTTTTTGTTCCACCACTTCAGTTTTGGATATCAGGTTAGTTTTTAGCTTCATTGAGAATTTCTAATTATCTTCCATTCCAGAAATATATTCTGTTATCACATTTACAATTCCCATCATATTGTCATTCATTTTAGTGACCCTAGTATCGAATTTGTCATATAGAACTTCCATCTCATTCATTATTTCATCTTTGAACTCTCTAAGCATTTCTAGATTCTGTTCTCTGGATTCTCTAAACATTTCTAAGTTCTGTTCTCTGGATTCTTTGAACATTTCCAAGAAAATTCTTTTGTTAGTACGTCTCCACTAGGGGGCATAGATGGTGGGGGCTGCACCTTTGTGCCAGGTATGGGAGACGTTTTCGGAGGTAATTTCACAGAGGTTGATTTGGATGCCATTATATTTTGGTTTTAATTATTTATTCTAAATTGCTAATCCACTGTGCTGTTTGGAGAAAAAGAAATTCCTCCCCCCCCCCTTTTTTTTTTTTTTACAAAGGTTTTTACGGAGGGTTTCAAAAGAGAAAGTCCGTTTGGAATGTTTGGAATGTCTCTGTATCAACAACAAAGAGTCTTTGAAGGCTTTAAGGGAGTAGGTCTAATTAGATTATAAGAAGTTATTCCTTTGATTCTGTACCAGGAAGCCGGAGATAACAAATGCAGAAGCTGTAAACGCCATTTTGAAGACAATTAAGCAAAAGAGATTTTTTATAACATTGAAGCTGGTATTTCAGATAGGGAAAATTTTAAAGTTCACAAGTTTGGTCTTTGCTCGTATTGATTTTCATAGTCTGTTTTCTAAAGATTGTCCTAAGGGGGAGGGGTTCCTGTCTTGTGCTGTAAATAACAGACTGCGAAGTTCAGGTCGGAGTTTGAATGACTCAGCTTTGGGTTGATCCTCCCCTCCGTCCACAGCCCAAAAAGAAACAAACTGTGAACTTCAAAGAAGATTCTACCAGCTGAGATTCCTCACTGCTTTTTTTCTTGTCTGAAAAAAGAGTTATCTTCTTGATATTGAGTAGATAACGAACCAGAACTCTGGGGGCAGCTCTGTTAAGCTGCCGACGGCAACAAGGTCCCTCCCCGGCTTTTCAATGTTAGTGCGAAAATAGAACAAACCGAATATACTGGAAGGTAATAGAAATATACCGAAGGAAAGAGTCGAGTGAAAGAAGAAGGAGGGTGGAGAGGGTGAGAGAGAGGAGGAGGAGAAGGGAGGGAGGGAATGGATTAGAGGAGGTGATAGGGTTAGGGTTAGAAAGAAGGGGAGGGGAAGTAGGGTAGAGGGGTGTGTGAGAAGGAAGAATGAAAGTTGGAGGGGGTTGAAAGAGGGTGTATGGTGGCCAAGGTGTATATTGGGTTTGTATTGTAGAGGGCATTTTCTATATAAGTGAAGGCCGTGTTTATTACTCAATGTTATATGCCCTGATCAAGCACAGTAAATATGTGATTGTATAGAATGAAAACATAATAAAATATATATATACAGAAGATGATAATATTCCCCCAAGTAATTTTTAAAAGGCTGCATGTTGATGGTGGGAAGCAGAAGCTGCCAAAGGTTCATAGCATGTGGCATTAGCTCAGTCCTGACAATGAGTACAGTATAGCATAATTTGAGAGCTGCAAAATTATTTAAAGATTATACCTTCTCCATATTTTCCAAAGTATACATTCAGCCATGCAATATCTCCTGAAATCTTGCTTCAGAATGTGACACTACCTTTTTTCTTCCAATTACTTGTCACTCAGAATCCCTAAGTGTAAATCTCTAGCACACATTAAAGAGAAAATCACACTATTATACCATTAGAGTTAAAGGAAATGAGGAGGAAGAAGAGAAACAAGACATTCTCAAATACATATAGTATTTTTATTTGTGAAAATAATTCCATTGTATTATGATCTCATTATCCTAAGTAGCTCTTTGGCCCCACAAGGCAGATACCCAGACCACCAAATATTTAGGCTTTTGCAGTTATATTAGAAGTTGAGAACTTTTTTGACCAAGGATTTTCATGACCAAAGGGAGAGTGACTGGTGAAGCAGTGAAGATACTATAGTGAGGAGAGCCAATCCTCCTTTGCTGGATGTTGGAGCCTGTGAAAGGAGTGCTCTTAGAGAAACAATTTATGCTAAAATAGACTTGCTAAAAAGAGCCGTTGTGGTGTAGTGGTTAGAATGCAGCGTGCCAAGCTGAATTCTGCCCACTGCCAGGAGTTTGATCCTGACCGGCTCAAGGTTGATTCCCCCAAGCATTCCATCTTTCTGAGGTCTGTAAAAT
Organism: Thamnophis elegans; assembly: GCF_009769535.1. Taxonomy (NCBI): domain Eukaryota; kingdom Metazoa; phylum Chordata; class Lepidosauria; order Squamata; family Natricidae; genus Thamnophis; species Thamnophis elegans. The sequence goes on along the minus strand of NC_045541.1, from coordinate 143,847,340 downwards.
GAAGACCCAGTTTGTTGGGGAAATATACTGAGATTTGTAAACTGCTCAGAGAGTGCTGTATATAAGTCTAGGTGCTATTGCTAAGCCCACAAAGACTTCATTTCTGTTGAATGGAGTATTCCATGCTGCTCTTGATTGGTCAGCCTTGCTTAAACTGTAAAGCACTTTCTGAGATGCCGATAGAGGAAACAGCAAGGAAAAATAAGCATGTTGCCAAAATATTGCCACCCTTCCACTTGTTTCTCTGCTTTTATTTTCAACTGATCAAGTCCTTGTCTCTTCCTGTATTTATATATATTAAACAACACACACACACACACACACACACACACACACACACACACACTTATATACCCACATATACACCTATGGTTTTTCTTTTCCCTAGAATTGCCACAGGAGATCAAAGTGACAGAGAGTGGTCACTTCTGGAACTTTTGAAGCTGCTAGTCAGAGAGTACATGCCTCAAGATAGAAAAGTCAATTCAAAGCAGAATTGTTAAACTACAATCTCTGAATATAAGATCTCTGCCGAAGAGTATGGGGACACAGGGAAAGAGCAGATGGGACCCTAGGAGTCTTTTTAATAAGTTTCTTGTATTAATGGTTACCATCTAGAATAGTTATTTTTAAAATTTCATGTAAATATAAAGGCTCTCTGGAACAGAGGTTGTTTCTGTGTGACTTTGTAGTTTTCCTTTTTCAACAAATGCAGTCATTACTTCTGCTTTCCACCACCACCCCTCTCCCTTTCTGCCCTTCTTCCTTCTCCCTCTTCCCCACTCCCTCTCCATTCCAATCTATAATTCTCCTCTTTTTCAGTGTCGCATTACAGCGTCATGTTCATACAAAAGAGATTCAATTTTGTTGGTGAAAAAACTTTTATCTCTATCTAAGAAAACTACATGATAACCAGCACTAAATGACAATGATACAAATGGTAATTCAAATCCAAGTCAGTTCTAACCAAGGTAACACCATCACCATATATAGATTATATAGATATATATATACATACATACATACATACATACATACATACATACAATACATATACTAGTATACATAACATTATACATACATCTACAATACATTACCATTACAATACATATACATATACATATAAATCTATAACTATACATACATACATACATACATATATATATATATATACCATTACCCCCCCAGCTCCACCCACAACTCCACCCAGATGACACCCACCCACCATCACCAATCACCATGACCCACACCCTCAGCCACACCCCCGCTCAGTGTCATCATAACCTCTTTCCTGGTTAGCTGCATCCGAGCAAAAGAGTTACATCAGAGTAGGCAGTTGCACCCGAGTAGAAGAGCCACATGCAGCTACAGGCTCAATCGACATCAGAGAGGCAACATCAACGTGGCAGTGTTAGTGGCGGGCATGGTGATGGACAGGTTCCCCCAGGATGGCAGCCTGAGGGCTGACATGCCGCCCCCTACCAGTGGAAAGGATTCTGGAAGACAAAAAGTGCTATTAGCAGTATCCTCTATAGGTTTATCTGGGTATCAACGATGTAACCAGGCAATCAGGTGTGGTGCGGGCATCTCAGATGACCTCACCCATGATGCGTCTGTAAACGGGTATCCCTTCCAAACTACTAAATACTGTAAAGTGCCATGACGACGATGGGAATATACTATCTGTTTGAGTTCATAATGCGGTTCACCATCAACCTGCAACGGAGACGGTGGTTACGCAGCCCAGAGGTGGTCCCCGATTTGAATAAACTGCTGTGAAACACCAGGTGGGTTTTCCACAACATAGCAATAGCAGTTAGACTTATATAGGCTTTCAGCCCTCTCTAAGCGGTTTACAGAGTCAGCATATTGCCCCAACAACAATCCGGGTTCTCATTTTACCACCTTGGAACATAGGAGGCAGCTTTAATTCTACCGTGACCAGATTAATTACTCTGACGATTGGGAATGGACCTATGAACTTGGGACCCACTTACGACAGGGCACTTCTAAGGCGTATATACTTGGTAGATTAAAAATACCTTATCCCCAACCCGACACGTTGGTTGTGGACTGCGTTTCTTGTCGGCGTGTCTCTTGTAAGTGTCTCGCTGCAACCCGCAATGCTTTTGGACATTTTCACACATGGAATACATGTAATCTATCCATTCCTTTATAGTTCCCGTGATCAGCAGTGGCTTGAGGACATTCACGTATAGCAATGAAATCAACCCATTCACAATACGGTAGGGGGTATACCCCAGTACTACTATGTACTGCATTGTTATGTGCAACTTCAGCAAATGGCAGTAGACACACCCAGTCAGTTTTGCTGGTAATGCACATAACAACGGAGATACCATTCCACTGCAGCATAGTTCTCTCTGCTGTGCTGTTGGTAGCCAGATGGACACGCAGAACTCAAACCCTGAGAGGACCCCACCCTCTTCAGGACTGTGCCAAATTGAGCAGTAAACTGTACTCCCACAATCTGAAATTATACATTTAAGTACACCATGCAAAGGTAAATATGTACTAGGAATAGTTTGGCCAATTTTTAGCTGTCAGAAGCCCTGGACAGGCAATGAAATGAGCCTGTTTTGAGAACAAATCAACTACTGTCCAGATAACGGTATTCCCCCTACTCTCTGACAGCTCCACAATGAAATCCATGCTATGTCTTCCCAGGGCGGAGTAGGCTTTGCTACTTGTTGGTAACAAGCCAGGTGGATTTCCTGGCCGGTTTTTTCATAGTTGCACACAAGTACAACCCGAACATATTCCTCAATATCCCTGCTTCATCTTTGGCCACCAAAACTGCCGATTCATCAAATGCAGTGTTTTCAGGCATCCATAATGTCCTGCTACCCGGCATCATGACAACGCTGTAAAACTGCTATCCATTGTTCGTTGGAACATATATTTTTGGCCCTTTCAGGCTAAACCCATCTCTTTTGGTAGAGTCTGCTGATTCACCTGGAACCAAGGGTCTAGTGGGAAATGCATCTACTAATGACTGTGTGATATCAACTGGAGGGATTTCTGTCCCTGAATGCTGGCCGCCTAAAGCTATATTCTGCCGACTGGAGAACCATAGGCTGGAAGATCTGCTCTCGATTACTATAAATTGTGGCTTCTATGACAAAGCGTCTGCCATAAAATTTTGTCCACCAGGAATATATTTCAGTTGAAAGTTAAACCTATGGAAGTAGAGCGCCCATCGTACTTGCTTGGGCAACAGCTTCTGGGGAGATTGTAGAGCCTCCAGGTTCTTGTGGTCAGTCCATACCTCGAAGGGGACCATAGCCCCCTTGAGTAAATGCCTCCATGTAAGCAGCTCCCATTGCATTGAAAAAGCCTCCTTTTCCCATATAGCCCATCATTGTTCTGTGTCACTTAGTTTGCGGGAGGGTATAGGCACATGGCTGCAGTTCTCCTTTTTCATTTAGTTGGAGTAAGACAGCTCCTACTGCTACATTGCTCACATTTGCCTGCACTATAAATTCCTGGCTGGATCAGGATGTCTCAATATTGGCTCATGTGCGAACCAATTCCTCAATGTTTCAAATGCTTTTTGACAACCAGATACCACTGTAAGGGTTGACTTGGAAAAGGCTTTCCGGCAAGGTGTCTTTTTTTAATGGTCAGTAAGTGGTAAAGCCACCTTGGCAAATGATGGTATGAACTGACGGTAGAAGTTGGCAAACCCCAAGAAGCTCTGTAATTGTTTCCGAGTTCTTGGAGCCTGCCAGTCCATTACCGCCTGTATCTTGGCTGATCCATTTCTATTCCTGCCTTGGAAACTCTATTGCCTACGTAGTCCAAATGGGTCTGGTGGGAATTCATATTTAGATACTTTGACATACAATTGGGCTTTTAACAATTTGGTCAGAACATCCCTACCATTTTATGTGACCCATTATATGTCTTTGTGTAAATCAAATATCGTCTCCAGGTAAAACAAGTATACCTTTATAGAGATATTCATGCAGTACCTCGTTTATTAACTGCATGAACACTGCCCATGCCCCCTGTAACCCAAATGGCATCACCCGATATTGGTAGTTCCCAAGAGGACAGTTAAAAGCTGTCTCCACTCATTCCCTTCTCGGATCCTGACACGATAATAAGCCTCCCTTAGATCTAACTTAGTGAAAATCACTCCCCTCAGATAACAAGGCCAGCATATCCTCTATGAGTGGTATGTGGGTACATATGCTCTATGCACACTCCGTTTATATCCCAAAGTCTACACATAGACGGAGAAATACCATCCTTTTCTCTCTGAATAACCACAGGGGCTGCAATAGGGGCTATTGCGGCTGTATAAAACCCATCGCCAAGTCTTGTCAATATATTTTCTCATCTCTCTAAACCTCTTTGGGTGTCATAGAGTACATCCTGGCTTGGGGGCTTGGCTCCTGGCACAACTTTTCGATAGCACAGTCAGTTAGAATGATGTGGAGGGAGGACATTGCACTCTTTTTCACTAAAAACCTCAGCTAAATTGTGTATTCCTCTGGGGACCCCTACCAATTGGTCCACACCCTTCAACATCTCTACTTCCTGCTACTGACCATTCCCTGTAAGCCAACTTCCTGTGCTTAGCTGTTCATGTGGTGGTGGTTCAGGGCCCACCCAAGCATATACACCAACAACCCCCCTCCCCATATGAGGGAGGGTCCATTTATCCAGCCATGCAAGGGCCAAGTATCACAGTTTCTGTCATCCGTGGCACTATAATAAACTGGATTAACTCCCAAGTTCGAGCCTGATTTTTTTCTGTAATCTGGGTAGCTGGTGCCCCCACCCAGCACTGACCATTACTTGTTCAAACCATAGGGGATGGGACAGGTTTCAAAGTTTATCCCCAGCTCCCTACCATGCTTAGACTTATGAGGCAACGAGTACTCCCAGAATTAATTAAGGCATCATACGTTCGACGCCTCTGAGCAGTGAGGATAACAGGCACCCAGAAAGGTTTTTATTGGCCTACTCACCATAGGGTCATTTTCACCCTCTTCATCAGTTTCACCCCCTTTCCGCTGGAGGACTTGCATGTGCTAGATCTGAGAGCATCAACCCCCACTGTGGAGTTTTCAGTAGCAGCTTGCTGATGCCCCGAGATTTCTCCGGCATTTTCCTCATGGTTTTCCGGGCCATACTAGGTGCAACTGGACTCTCATGGACTGGGTTAGGCTGTGCAGCTGGGTCATCATGTTGCAGTCCACTGCTCTGTGCCGGGTTTTCCACACCGGAAACATATAATGGGAGGTCTGTTGTTACTGTCTTTTCCATTGACCTTGCCGCCGACGTCAAGGATCCCGGAGAACGGCTCACTGTACAGTCAAACGAAATGGCGTGGTCTACCATTTCCCTCATCTCTAGGTATAAGGTCCCTCAACTCCACTTCTAATTTGTAGCGGCCTTGATACCAGGACCACAGGCAGGGTTGTCGCCTTGATATACACATGCCTGCTGGATTGATCTATCTAAGCTGGTCTTAAACTGATATACTAACAGGGTCTCTCTGGCCAGCCTCTTAGTTTTCCTGACAATCACCGGAAACCCTGTATATAATCAGCAAACCGGTCAGCCCTTCTGGTGTAATGCCATCAACTCCCCTTCAACCCTGTGTACCTGGGTCAGACTCCTCAACCATTCTCGGAGGGCAACCAAAAGAGACCACAATGCCGCAACTCTGGATTGTGTTCGCTTTAGAGGTCCGCAGCCCAATCTGCATCCTCTCCCTCTTAGACTCCTGCAATGGCCATCCACTATGGCCCATTGTGAAGTGTACAAATGGCCAACTCAGTCCATATGCTCTATCACATGACCCAAGAAAATGGCTACTTTGTCTGGGTTACCATCGAAAGAGCCTTCAATGAGGGAAGCTCCCAAGGACCCCCCACTATAGCCTGGCCTTGTCCATTTCCAGCTGGCCAAGTATAGACTGGATGGGAACTAGATACTTCCTGTGGCAGCCAACGTTGGACTTCTGTCGTCACTAGTGGTTCCCTTGCTGTTTGGGTGGAAGCCTCAAAGGCAACTGTGGGTCCAGCTCTCCTGCCGCTGGCCTGGGTATATTCCTTGGGTTGGCTGTTCTCCTTGATAACCAGAACTGCTATCAGGGGAAGCTAGCTCCCCAAACCACTCCCCTCAGGCAATCCAATCACCCTCTTCATCTTCAGTCACCCTCCTTTCTCTCCATCGAGTATAAGCTGGCCCCCCTGGGGAGAAGGTACAGGTAGTTCTGAGCTGTTGTTAACCCCGTATGCTTCCACCACTCATTCACTGGCACCACTGGTTGATATTTATTTATTATTTATTTATTTATTTATTTATTAGACATATACCGCTCATTGGGCTTGTCAGCATTCAGATATGTGGAATAGCCCCAGTGGCAGAGGCCTGGTCCTACTACGGACCTCTCCTTACGTCTTACAGCTACCCCTCTGTTCCTCGTCCTGTGTTGGAACGACCAAAGGAGTGACCTCAGGTAGGACCACTTCTGCTGCCTCTGCTCCTTCAGACATCATTCAGACCAAACAGGAACTGTGCGAAATGAAGTATTGATAGTGTTGAGAACTGACTTTTCTGTCACGTTACCGTGTTCAATTGCATACAAATTGAGTTTGTTTGGTGAAAAACTTTTATCTCTATCTAAGAAACTACGTGATAACCAGCACTAAATGACAATGATACAAAGGTAATCAAATCCAAGTCAGTTCTAACCAAGTTAACACCATCACCCATATATATCCCCCACCCACCCAGCTCCACCCACAACTCCACCCAGATGACACCCACCCACCATCACCAATCACCATGACCCACACCCTTAGCCACATCCCCACTCAGTATCATAATAGCCTCTTTCCTGGTTAGCCGCATCCGAGCAAAAGAGTTACATCAAAGTAGGCAGTTGCACCCGAGTAGAAGAGCCACATGCAGCTACAGCTCAATCAACATCAGAGAGGCAACATCAACATGGCAGTGTTAGTGGCGGGCATGGTGATGGACAGCTTCCCCTGGATGGCAACCTGAGGGCTGACATCCAGGTTATTTCCCCTGCAAGTACTAACTAGTTCTGAATCAAATTGACCTTTTGGTCTCAGCAAGAATGAAACAGAGATTATAGAAAATAGATTACAAAATAAGGGTTCAGCATGTCAATACATAATTTAGATTTGGAAGTTCAACAGCAGGTTCTATTTTAGCTACTGTGTAAGGAGAAAATGGATGCTACACAGAAGTAGCTTGAACTAATCTTAAAATTGACATAGTTTCTCAAAAGCGAGAGCAGTGAGAGAAATACAAAAGACTTGGGAACTAGAAGGGCAGAGAGCAAGACAAGCAAGGAGATGAGCAATGGCTCATTCAGAAAAAGGACAATGTGCAATGATGAGAGCTGATATCACTGCCAAAAGGCAAGAGTTGAATCCCCATTTTTTACTGAAATAATAAAGTCTCAGCTGAATATTGAAAAATTGTATCTACGTAGGGGTTATTTTCCACCATAAAAGAGCAGAGTTGTAGAGATGAATTTCTCCCATCAGTGGAATAGTTCCCATCAATGGAAGAGTTGGTGATTTCCCCACAGCCCCTTCACATCTTTAAAATATGCTCCTCGTGACAAGGAGGAGCATATAGAAGAATGTTGCAGGGTAAGTGCAGCTGCAGGCTAAAAGGATGGTAAACTCTTATCACAGTAGCACACATGTAATGTTGGACTTGCTGCCTGCATCTGGGTGAAGGAAAAAAGGGGGTTTGAGGAAATGCTAGGAGGAATGAGCAAATCAGGAAGCAGCTGCAGAAAAAAATAGCATTGTGGCATGCCCTTCTTCAGGTTTTTAGCTGTGCAATAAAGGCTTTTTCTGGAACACCAGATTCTTGATCCCACTTCATATATTCATCCTCTCTTCTGATATGCTACAATTCTAGGGCTTCTGAATTTGTTCCATTCTCATCATACAATCTGTTCTTTATTATACTGTTGAAATAATTTCTGTGTGTTTGTGGTTATTCTTCAGGCCCAAAAGCTGCTTATTTAAAAGACATGTTCTTTTCCTCTATTTAAGTGTCTCTTCTTTGCCTGATTAGTGGCCTCAATCTACATATATTGTTGACCTTGATTCCCGAACTACTTCCTCAGTCTCTAGTAACTAGTAGTAAAACTGCACTTGTTAAAATAACAGAGTTGGAAGGGACCTTGAAAGTCTTCTAATCCAAACCCCTGCTTAGGCAGGAAACTACACCACTTCAGACAAATGGATATCCAACATCGTCTTAAAAACTTCCAGTGTTGGAGCATTCACAACTAATTGTTCTAACCGTCAGGAAATTTCTCCTCAGTTCTAAGTTGCTTCTCTCCTTGATTAGTTTCCACCCATTGCTTCTTGTTTCTACCCTCAGGTGCTTTGGAGAATAGCTTGACTCCCTCTTCTTTGTGGCAACCCCTGAGATATTGGAACACTGCTATCATGTTTCCCTTAGTCTTTTTTTTCATTGAACTAGACATATCCAGTCCCTGCAGGCATTCCTCATATCTTTTAGCCTGCAGTCCCCTTATCATCTTTCTTGCTCTTCTCTGCATTCTTCTAGAGTCTCCACATCTTTTATATCATGGCAACCAAAACTAGATGCAATATTCCAAGTGTTGCCTTACCAAGGCATTATAACATGATATTAACATTCATGTGATCTTGATTCTATCTATCTGTTTATGCAGCCTAGAACTCTGTTGTCTTTTTTGGCAGCTGCTACGTACTTGTTCCACTGGGGCCATGGTTTAGGTTAACAAAGAATGCACAAATCAAAACAATTTTGGAGTTTGCAATAGAATAACTGCACTGCTATTTCCCATCCCCATTCCTCCATATTTTCATGGGGGAAGCAAAGCCTTTAGTCTTTGCAGTTCAATTAAATGCATTAAAACATGAGTATTTTATTAATGGCCTTAGTAGATTGTTGTTGTTGTTGTTGTTGTTGTTGTTAAAATATCTTGATTGCAGACTATTAGCCTTAATCAATTTCTATGCTGAGACCAGAGATCATATTAGCACAATCCCATTTTAATCAATTCAGGTTTGCATTTTAAGAGTTGCTTTGGTATTTTTGTTTGGTTTATGCATTACATTTACTTCCACGTGCCTCAGGTAATGAAATTCCATAATCAGAGCATGATAGGAGAACTGTAAGTAAAAGCCTGGGTAATAGGTTTGTTTTCCTTGTTGACCATAGAGGAATATCATCTCTGCCAAAAAAAAAAGAAGTACCTGAATCCATTATTAAGTACTCTACATAACTGCTCCATCATATAAAACAACCCCAAACTACAATTTTCAATACTACTTATCTGCAACAAAATAATGCTATTTGACAGACACGGCCAGTTTTATGATGAGTAAACATTTTTTTTTTAAAAAAACTCCTACAAGCTGATAAATATTATAATAGGTTGTGGCGAGTTGCAGTCTTATTCTCTGATGCTGTGGTGGCATGCATGCTATTCTGAGTTCAGCCCTTTTTATTTCTGCAGAAAACTCTGGCCTAAAATGTTGGAGAAATCACAGATTTATCAAGGTAGAATCTTCCTGCTGGGAGGATGGTGGCAGTTGTAACATAAAAGTCAAGAGATGATCGCAATCACAAAATACATCAGAAAAACAGAATGATAAAACAGAGGGCCCCTAAAATTACTAAGCTGTGAGTTGAAAATGCCTGGGAAGTTAAAATGAATATTTTCATTCAGAAAATCATGTAAAGGAAACATTGGCATTTTTTTTTTTGTTCTGGGTTTAATGTCTCCCATTCTTCCAGAATGTTTATTGTTTGAATGACAATATGTAATATTCCTCTTCTTTAAGGACCCAGATTGTTGTTGGTGGCAATATGCTGACTCTGTAAACCGCTTAGAGAGGGCTGAAAGCCCTATGAAGCGGTATATAAGTCTAACTGCTATTGCTATGCTATTTAAAAGTTTGGAAATCAAGCCTTTCAAGGATACCCATGGGGAATGGGGCAAGAAAAAATCAGGGTGACAACTGTGTGATCAAAGTTTGGCCTTTTTCTTTGTGCCTCATATGTGCAGCCCTTGTAAAAGAGTCTAAAGCTTAAGTTATATGAAAGGACCATCATTTGACTTTTTGACTTCTTCTGATGCTCCTAAACTTCCATTTCAAAATCCTGTTCTTATAGAATCACTAGTTGGCAGAGCACAATAAACATACTATTGTTATGAATTTCGGTGTCCAATTTTGGGGCTTTCCAGAGAATGATAACACTGTGCACTTGTCATCATTCAATTTAATATATGAGCATCTGAATTGCTTGTAATATTGCTTCAAAAAAGACTGTTACCTGGTTTGGGTCTCTGTCTCTGTCTCTCTGCCTCTCTCCGTCTCTGTCTGTCTGTGTGTCTGTCTGTCTGTAGTCTGTCTGTCTGTGTGTCTGTCTGTCTCTCTTAATCATCTGTGTTTTCTTTGTAAAGTATGAATTGCATATAACTGGCAGAAAAGATTTTGATTATTTTTTTCCTGGATGAAATCTGCCATTCATACACTTTGTTAGAAGGCAGCCAGTGTATATGTATGTCCTGTCTTTATGTAATTATTTTTCCAGAAATTTATAGCTTTCTAGATCTCCACAACTTTACTTAAAACGGAAGAGATCACATCATGAGAATTTTCCTCCCATTATTTTTTCCCAAGCTGGAAAGACTGAGCAGCCAGGAAAACTTGCAAGAAATGGAAAAATACATAGGAATCTGCAGAAAAGTTCAGAAAGCAACAGTGACAATCAGCTCAATGCTATTGTAGCTTCTTTCCCAGGTCTGAATAATGTAATGATGACGTATCATGACTTTTTCCCCCTTCACTAAACTGGCTGTGGGCATGGCCAGGATGTGACATATCTGGTTCACAGGCTGTGAGTTTGATACATCTATCCTACACAAAAGGGCCAGCTCAGGGTGAAATTCAGCAGGTTTTGACAGTTTCTGGAGAACTGGTAGTGAAAATGTGGAGTAGTTCAGAGAACTGGCAAATACCACCTCTGGCTGGCCCCAGAGAAGGATGGGAATGGAGATTTTGCAATATCCTTCCCCCAGGAGTGAGGAGGGAATGGAGATTTTACAGTATCCTTCCCTGCCACCCCCACCAAGCCACGCCCACAAAACCAGTAGTTAAAAAAATGATATTTCACCACTGGGCCAGCTTCCAATAATATTGTATGTGATGCATACTGATGTTTACTCTTCTGGTAGACACTGCTGGAGAAATGCGTATCAGAAAATATGAATAGCAGGACCTGTACCACCACCAATAATCAAGCAAGCTTACAAATATTGCCAAAAGAACTTTGAAAAAAGTTCTCCAGCACTTCAGAATAAACACCTCTCTCATGGGAAGAAAATGTGTGAGGAATTGGCTGGGTGATGTGCAAAAGAGGATGCTGCATTAGGCTTACAATTAGACCGGTGGAGTGCCTTTGTCAAGTTCAGTGCCTTTGAGATGGGTGGACTCAAACTCGCATTCGGGAGTTCAAGTGTACCCATCTTAAAGGTGCTGAAGTAAAGAAGAAGCACTGTTTTAGATTGAACAAAGAAGAAACTATATTGTTAGGATTGAGGGATATAGAGATTGCAGACTTCTCTGCAAAAGACCAGAAACACAAAACTAAGCAACAGCTAAAACTAAACAGCTCTATTCAATGAATACAAAAGATTGTGAATTGCGTTCTGTTCCCTTGATTTCAGAAGTACGTGGCATCAGTGAAGGCCTAATACAAACTGGTGTGTGTGTGTGTGTGTGTGTGTGTGTGTGGAAACAGGAACATTTTAAAAATCATACCACTACTTCCTTCAGCTGCGCATTCACCAAAATATTTTATAGGGTTTACTTCACCTATCATTTTCCCCATCATATTTACATTTAAATTACTTCTTCCTTAGCATTATTCATACAGTTTTGCTGGAATTTTCTCCCATATACGAGATTGGTAAATAATAAATAAAAAACCAGCTATTAGATCTGTATCTTAATTAATGGTAAGCTGTTTTAAGTAGTGAAGAAATTAATTCATTTCAAAGTCTCGTATTTTTCTTCATTTCAAAGATGTAAATACCAGAAAGAGCAGTTAGACTTTAAAGGAAAAATTTATGAATATTTCCTCTTGGTATTTCTTTCAGAGCCTTTTAATTAAGGACAAGCGGCCAACATAGTATCATATACCAATCTGGTATTTATTAACAAGCTTGTCGTGATTTTTTAACTGATATTGCTCAGAGAACCCTCCCCTCATTAATATAATGAATTAGGAGGATACAGCCAAATATTTCAAATGGGAATTAACATGAGACTGCAAGGTATAATTAGCTAAAAATACTAAATACATCAAAGTATTAATTTATATGGGTATATGTCAAATTTGTCTAGTGTGCATTAAAATATTACAGTGACATACAGAGAGATAGACGCGATATAAAGATAGATATGTAGGTATGATATATCATTCAGTTGATTATATATATATATATATGCTTATTTTGCAATTACTTAGACTAAAAGATTAGAACTTCAGAGTAAGATTTGAATTCAGCACTCAGCATTAGCAGACCAAGTAAGTCTAATCCATTAGTTATTCTACTTTTAAGATACTGATCCAGCAAAGTTCTGAATTGATTCCTCCAGATTGGAGCAATATACAAATTAGTATTGCACATTTAATTTACAAGATAGTTAAACAATTTTCTTCCTTGTTTAAAAAAAATTACTGAAAATCTTGCCCACTTGCAATAGCACTGGGTTCATTGAAGTCTGAAGTTTTCTTCTAACAGTTCCTGAAATAACCCATTACGAATTAATTGCTTATGAAGTGTGTGGTAAACCAGGAGAGGCAGGGTTAAAATATAATGGGGACAAGTAAATGTGAATTGAATACAAAGTGAGTGACCAAAGCTAAAACAAAAAGTACATTTGGGTGATTTAGCAATAGCAATAGCACTTAGGCTTATATATCACTTCATAGCTCTTTACAGCCCTTTCTAAGTTTTTTTTAACCGAGTCAGCATATTGCCCCCAACAATCTGGCTCCTCATTTTACCCAACCTTGGAAGGATGGAAGGCTGAGTCAACCTTGAGCCTGGTGAGATTTGAACTGCCAAATTACAGGCAGCTGGTGATCAGCAGAAGTAGCCTGTAGTACTGCACTCTAACCACTGCACTACTGTGGCTCTTATGGAGAATGAGGATCAAATTGCAAAATCAATGTATAATGGAACCATGACTTGTCTACAGCAAGGAGAAGACTGATGTTTAGATGCAGTTGAAAAAACTTCAAAACATAAGAATAAGTAGCTTAAAGAACAAATGTAACAAAGTCCATACAGCACAGTCATAATGTAAATAAGGGTGGGTTGCAAAGTTAAAAAATATGAAAAGATATTAAATGGTATTGCTATAAACTGTAACAGCTATAAGAACTTTTCTTATCTCACTATCTTAAACCCGTTGGTTTACTGGTCCTTATTCTGTTTGTATGTATCTGTGCTGGATTCACTGTACAGTCACAATGCATCCCGAGATTCCATTCCAGTAAGATTTTAGAGGACTACTGTAAGCATTCTACTTAGTGATCTTTGTAGAACAATCATCATCATCAGTAATAACAATGGCTCTCACCCACTTTGGTAGATTATCTTTCTGAGCTCCTCACCTCTTAGTGAAGTAGTGAAACATATGAAACTTATTATAAGGTCTTCTGGGATTGCAACTCCCTGTAATAGTAAGTGGGAATGACCTTGGGAGACAGGTGGAAGAGCTGTAGATTGGAGTTTCATGGACTTTAAAGTTGAGGGGAGAAATGTACTTTCAGACTTGCAAGTTTTCATTGATGTAACCTTATAATAAAGTAAGAGCCAGTATGTCTAAATAAATTCTGGTCTGGACTATCTCATAAAGCGCTATTACCCCACAAACTTGTGTGTGTGTGTGTTTGTGTGTAGTAGTATGTATGTATGTATGTGTGTGTGCGTGCATGTGTGTGTGTGTGTGTGTGTGTGTGTGTGTACATCAGTGGTGGGTTTCAAATTTTTTTTGAACCTACTCTGTGGGTGTGGCCTCCTTTGTGGGAGTGGCTTGCCAGCCATGTGACCTGGTGGGAGTGGCTTGCCAGCCATGTGTTCTCTCTCTCTCTCTCTCTCTCCCTTTTTTCCTTTTTTTCTTTCATCTCTCTCTCACTTTTTCTTTTTTTCTTTCTTCCTTTCTTCCTCTTTCTCTTTCTCTCTCTGTGTGGGTCTGTGTGTGTGTGTGTGTGTGTGTGTGTGTGTGTCGGTGGGTTTCAAAGTTTTTTGGAACCCTCTTCTGTAGGTGTGGCCTGCTTTCTGGGTCCACTGGTGGAACCTCTTCTAACCCGTTCGGTAGATTTGACGAACCGGTTCTACGAACTGGGTGCGAACTGGCAGGAACCACCTCTGGTGTACATACACCCACACAATACACAATTTATAGTGCAAATTATGCCATAGGAAAAACTGAAATTTCATATGAAGATATTTGTACTCAGGTACAAGCAGAAAGTAAGGCATGTTTTATTTCTGTATGACCAGAGAGGTGGGAAACACGTTATAAATAAACTTTTCTGAAAATAAATGGGATTATTGACATTTATTTAGGAACTCTAATTCCTATGACCTCAGGATTGCCTGAACATACTTTGAAGAGAGACTGCCAATTCAGCACAAAATATAGCTGCATCATGCCCAAATAAATAATAGAATCCCATTATATCCAAAAGTCCTTTGCTTGTCACACAGATGTTTTCAATTATACAGTAGTAAGATATTACTCATCATTGTCTTACATTGTAATGGTTTTCACTTTTCAAATAAATTCAATGCCATACAGATTAAATTTGAAATGTACAAGGAGCTATGGAGAATTATTCAGACAAGTGCTGTCCCTCAGATGTGATGTACTGTATGTATAGTCATACACCAGTGCTGCTGTTTCATCAGCAACTTTCTAAAAGAGATCTAAAGATAAATGCATGGAAAAAAATATTTCTTCGTTTATAGAAAATACCTCCCTCCCCCCCTTCCTTTTGGAATTGTATGCTTATTTATGATGCATTTAAACTTTTCCTTCAGTTTATTTCTTTAATTATTTATTGTTGGGCCATCAGCAAAGGAAGTGATCACTTAATCAACTCCAAGGCAGTTGATTAATCTACTCTTTACAAATAATTAGTGTAGAAGTCTAGTATATATCTTAAAGTAAACAGTAAAAAAAAAAACCCAAGAAAGCAAAATACATTTCAAGCACATTACAGTCAATCTCATTTTATAAAACAGTATAGAGGCTTTGAAAAAGAAATAAATGTAGAAAGAAGATATCAATATGAAAAGTTCAATATTTTATTTACATCTTATTTGAAATTGACAGGTTTTTGTCTCAATTTCCTACAAATATTCAGTACATTTCTTATTTAAACAGCTCTCATAAAAAATCTATATGAGCTAGCTGCATTTCTCCTCTCATATATAATAGAAATATGTGTCGGTATTTTTTTTTACAATATTATTATATAGTTATTTACAATAAAAATGGTAGAATGGTAGATTAAATTTTCATCTTCTCATAGCATATTTTTAGTCATGTCTTAATAGCGTGGAAGCAATAAAACACATGAAATACAATAGTTCAGGAAAATACATTATGAGCTTATATCATTATATCACATTTATTTCATATTATATCACATAGATAAGAATCTGTGTTTATTCTTATTTTACATTAGTTTACATTGTGCCTCCATTTTTATTTTAGGGGTTTAGGGCTTATTGTAACCAACAATATATTGGGTATTTGGATGTAGCTCTAGCTAAGATTGCTATTATTGTAATAATAAATGAAGAAAAATTCTTATGTATGCCACTCTGAGTTTTCCCAGTGGAAAACACTGGATTAAAAATAGACATAAATATCTGCCTATGTAGTTACATGTTACAAAGAAATCCAGTACAATCAGTTATGTATTCACCCATACATAATTAAGAAATACCTTGTACATGAAAAATAATTAAGAGGGGATACATCCCTTTGTTCCTGCCCCCTCAAAAATTGTTCCAAAGGTTTCCCTATCTCTTTGGAGCACGTTTTGTGAGTGGAAAGATGAAACTGAAACATTGGAATATGAGAGCAAATGCAATTGCAGATTTGTCCTTCTCTATTAGATGTATATTCTAAGGCCACGTTGCCAATGAGATCAGCACCTCACACATCAATCTCTTCCCAAATATCTACCTATCTATAATATTGCCTTGCGTGGTCAGTGAAATATCAGAAAGGAAATACTACTTGCATGTTATTTTAGAGAAGTAGGATCTCCAGAACACAGACTAATTTTCTCATGGGTGAACAGTATATTGACTACAAAGATAGGCTCACATTTTCTATGTTAAACCCACAGATATCAAAATACATGGTTGATCATTATGTGATGTTCTACTATTCCTTTGAGAGAAGAGAGAATGAATGAGAATAAGTAAACAAAGATATCTGTAACTCAGATGATGGATGTGCATAATATTAAGGCTGTAATAGAATGGAGTCGAGCAGTTTGTGGTCTATATACTGAGGAAAACCTGCTAGTGTCTCAAAATATGCATCAAATTTGTGACCAAGTTAAATAATTTCCTTACATATAGCATGTTTTCCCAACATATCATTTCTATTTTGTTAAGATAAGTTTATGGCTTAATATGTTAAGTCAGACCAGTGATGTGCTGTCAGGGGCGGCAGGAGAGGCACAGCCTCACCACTGTCATCATGAAAAGGGAAAAAAATGTAAAACAAAAAAGGCGAGTGCTGAGTGAGGCTAGCTAGCTGCTGCCTCACCGTGAATGCCTGCCTAACTGTTTAAAAAAGCCTCTAAAAGCACCCTCTACTATGAGGCAGGAGAATTGTCTGCCTCATCTAGTCTAGTCTGACGTCTAAGGCATTTTATGATTGCTCAAGCAGAGTTAAGCAAGGGTTAAAAGCCTAAAAATCCCGAGGTAGGTGAGGCACGCAGTTCTTCTGCCTCTAGTAGAGGGCGCTTTTTTAGAGGCTTCAACTCTGCCATTCTGTTTAAAGCTGCAGCGTGGTGCCCACTCTTCCTCCTCTCTTTCTCAGTTTTTTGATACCCCCCCACCCCCCAACCCATGCTCCCTCTTTTCCTTCAGATTTCCTTTTTTTCTTTTTTCTTTAATAAATGCAATGCCAGTTGCCATTTGGATTGAGTCTTGAGTGCATGAATTGCAAAAGGAGGAAGATTGGGGAGGGGGGAAATGCAAGCTTACCAAAGCTTCCGACAAATAGGTGGGTTAGTCAGTGGGTAATGTTCCCTCTAAGGTGTGCGCCTGCGCGGCCAGCGCACATAACAAGAAAACACTGCGCATCAGTTTCCAACTGCCGCACAGTGTTTTTTAATGTGTTAAAATGATTTAAAATATTCCCCCTCCCTCCTCCGTCTCTCTGCACCGGAACTCTCTCCTGAAGTCAAGGAAGACTCTGCCCAGAGACTGATGATGCTGCAGAAGGAGAATTCCCATTGGTCCTCCGGGGCTTCATTGGTTCTGGGGAAAATGTGATTCGCTGGTTGTAGCCTGCATTTCTCTGCACATCTGGCGTTTCTCAGGCATTGCGCCGACTTCTCCCTTTGCTTTGTAGACAAAGGGAAGCAGCGTGGAATTGGACTGCCTGAGCCAAGTGGTCAACGGGATCTTGAGACTTGATTTTTAAGCAGTACCAATCCATTCCACTTTTTCTTTCCCTTTCTGTCCTTCTTCTATCTTCCTTTTCCCTTTCCTTTTTCCTTTTCCTTTTCCTTTTCCTTTTCCTTTTCCTTTCCCTTTCCTCTCTTTTCCTTTCTTTTCCTTTCCTTTCCTTTCTCCTTTCCTTTTCCTTTCCTCACTTTTCCTTTCCCTTTCCTCTCTTTTCCTTTCTTTTCCTTTCCTTTCCTTTCCTTTCTCCTCTGCTTTCCTTTCCTTTTCCTTTCCTTATTTCCTTTCCCTTCTTTTTCTTTTCCCCTCCCTTCCCTTTCCTCCCTTCTTCATCCTTTCCTTTCTTCTTTGCCATTTCCTTTCCTTTTTCCTTTCTCTTTCCTTTCTCTTTTCTTTTCCTTTCTCCTTTCCTTTCTCTTTTCCTTTCTCTTTCCTTTCCTTTCTCCTTTCTTTCTCCTTTCTTTCTTTTCCTTTCCTTATTTCCTTCCCTTCTTTTTTCTTTTCCCTTCCCTTCCTTTCCTTTCCCTCCCTTCTTCATCCTTTCCTTTCTTCTTTGCCATTTCCTTTCTTTTCCCTCCCCCTTTCCTTCCCTTCCTTCCTTCCTGGGGGTCTGAGGGAGAGGGGGTGGACCCTTTTCCTCCTTTTTTTTTCCTCCTTTTCCTCCAACATCTGCTCTGATGGCAAATGTGCTTTTTTCTGTGCTACAGTAAGCATAAAGAATGCTGATATGAGACCTTAAACATAACCCTTTAACTGCTGTCAATCAAATATTGGATAAGATAATTTGTAGGATTTTAATGTTTGTAAATCTGATTGTGATGACATCAGTGCCTCACCAGCCATAACCTCACCACACATCACTGAGTCAGACAGAGTGATAAATACAAAACATATAGAAAAAAATAGAAAAAATCTAAACGCTATGAGAACCAGTATGATGTAGAATTTGAGGCACAAGTTAGAAACTGGGAGATCATGAATAGGAGTCCCAGCTTAGACACAAACCACTGAGTGACTTTAGTCCAATCATTCTCTTTCTTGGCTCTAGGAAAGAGGTAATAGCAACCACTTCTGAAACACTTTGCCAAGAAAACTACAGACACTACTGGAATCAAGATTGACTTGAAGGTACTAAAATCTATCTATCTATCTATCTATCTATCTATCTATCTATCTATCTATCTATCTATCTATCTATCATCTATCTATCTATCTATCTATCTATCTATCTATCTATCATCTATTCATCTGTACCTGCTGCACAAAATTTTCCTCTAAACCATGATACAATCCTATCTTCACTAGCATTTTTCCATTTCCATAATCTTTAACCTAAACAGTACCTACTTCTCTTTCTTCTTATGCGTTTTATTGTACTTTGTTACTGTGCTCTGGCTGTGATCAAATTTCAGGCAAGTTACAGACCATTTTTCCTAGTCCACCACTTGAAACTAATAAAAATTCTGTAAAATTCAATCCATGCTGTCTGGAATACTGCCTTCCTGAAGCTCCAAAGAGAAACAGGCCACAATTCATGGCTGAGTGGGCAGTGGCAGCTTGTGCATTAGGTCAGCATTCCAGATGGGCTACTGACACCATCCTACATATAGCCCTGGGACTTTCTTGTAGTGTCAACGTCATTAGGAATGCTTGAAAAATTAGATCTTTCTGAATTTGCATATGATACATTTTGATCTCCACTTTTTGATGATTGTGCTGATCAGAGGTTAGCTATTGAACCAGATTCCCATATGGCGAAATGATGTGCTATGGTTGTCAGTTATTTAATGCATCAATAGCAATAGCAGCAATAGCAGTAGACTTATATACCGCTTCATAGGCCTTTCAGGCCTCTCTAAGCGGTTTACAGAGAGTCAGCATATTGCCCCCAACAATCTGGGTCCTCATTTTACCCACCTCGGAAGGATGAAGGCTGAGTCAACCCTGAGCCGGTGAGATTTGAAACCGCTGACCTGCTGATCTAGCAGTAGCCTGCAGTGCTGCATTAACCACTGCGCCACCTTGGCTCCTCAAGATATGTATCCAGTACATAAATATGTACAGTATTTATCAATCCATATGTACATATGGATTTTTAGAGAATGTATGTTCTATAAATCTATCTAGAGAGGAAAATATCCACATTTAAAAAATATAAGTTGTATGAGGATTTCAAACACTAAATGAATATAAATAAACTGTAGATTAATATGAAAAATAAGTGAAATTATAGGTAAAATTTGTGAAGGAGACATGTCCCATCACTAACTTCCATCATTGGAATCAATTGTTGACTTTATTCATTCATTCCCATAGTAGAGATCAGCTATCAGAAAGGGTAAGTGTGACATACAAAGCAATGTGAACAGAATCCAGTTTTTTCTTATTTCCTAAAGGCACCCAAGAATTTGTGGGGTGTCTCTGCAATCACTTCTAGAGCAGCTTGGAGCTAGTTTAAGAAGCAATAAAATGGATTATTGGGAATAACTCTCTGCCTCCTCATTTCTGCTAAAGTGCGGCTGGAATACTATTTCAGTGTACAAAGGGACAATTCAAACTGCAGGCCAACAATCCCCAACTCAGTTTTTGATCTGGGAAAACCATTAACAGAGTTAAGCAATGTTTTTCCTACCATAGTAGCCTCTCATTTAAATTACTGTGCTTGATCTGAAGCTGCAGATTAAATTTGCTCAAAAAGTGATGGCCAGGTTGCCAATAGCATCTGGGCTGAAGAAACTGTGCAGGCCTATACTTAACTGGTGAGCCAGATTTAGGTTGTGATTTTCATCTATAGCCTTCCCCACAACAGCCCATGGTCTGCCATGGTTTCCCTTTAAGGTTCATGAGATGCCTAAAATTTCGTCTTTCAAACCCCTGTTGATGATGCTTTACAATTGCTGTTTTTTTCCCTTATAGGAATGTCATAATGTTGAATGTTAATAGTTTTACTTTGTTTGTTCCCCTCCCACTTTTCAATAAAAGTATTTTGATATTTTTAAAATCCTTATATTTTTTTTCTCAAGAAGATAATATTACCTGCAACAGAAGAGAATTTGAGAAGATGCTGTTGTGGATCAATTTAAACAATATTCTCCAGTGAAACATTTTTTTTTTCACTCTTAAAACCAATGGAGAAAATATTTTCTATGGTAAAGCATCTTATTTAGCATAAGAAACTCATCTTCATTTACCTCATTTTATTGAGTTTCAGTATTTGGAGAAAATTTTCAAAAGTTACATATAAAGGTTTTTAAAAATTGGGCCAGCATAGTCTGACAGTTGTATGCATTAACCATTAACAGAAAGGGTTTTTTTTCTCCCCTATTTTAAAACAGTTTTTTTTAGAGTTTACTTCGATAATTTGTAAGACAATTCTAGGAACCTTCACACTTCAGACTCTTTGTTTTTTAGCTAAAAGTTTGGAGATATTCCCCTAATTTGTTTATAACATTTATATGCCTATAGTGGCATTGACTTGTATTTATAAATTAAATTAGTGGGGGGGGGATTTTCAGGGCACATAAAGCTGCATTCAGATGTAATCAGTGCAATAAAGTGAGCCATTTTCTTAAATACTCTCAGATTTTATTACTCTATTCTTGGTATAACTAAAACTTCAACTCTATAATTACTTAGTTGAAACAGGCTTTGTTGAAATAAAGGTTAGTTTTGAATAGATATATAGAATGCATTGTTAAGTGTGTACAGAACTTATTATTTTAAACTATGTTTGTTATTGTATTTATTGTTGTGATTATTTCATTCACTGTTTTAAAATCTGCATACATAACAATCAGAATAAGAGTCAAATTTTATGAAAAAAGTTAGAATATGGAGATGTAATTCAAGCTCAGAACTGTAATTATGACTGGTTCCTAAGAATAAACACAAAACCAACAATGGGCAAAATAACAAATGGTAAATGTGAAAACTATAATGATATGCTCCTTTTCTTAAAAATCCAAATAGTGATGAATCTCTGTTGCAATATGTATTTATTAATCAATTTATACACTGTCACTATCTCACTGTCTGAGTGACTCTGGGAAATTTACAAATAAAACTTGAATTAAATACGGTAAGCTTAATAATTGCAAATTTATAAGAAATATTTCATCAAGAATCTGGTTGTTAGCTAACATTGATAGAAACAGAGTAGTAGATAGTAACCTCTGCTTTACACTGCTTTCCCTCACTCTCATTTTCAATTCAACTAAGAAATACTTTAAAATAGTTCAAGAACTGAGAAATTGGGGTTTTGTCATCTTTTCCTCATGGTACCCTTTTATCTCCCTCTACATAGAAAATGTAATATGGTCATCATGTTTTGAATGAATTACTATGGATGAAAAGATTTTCCTGATCAACATTTATTACTCTGATTATCTTTCCCGTGAAAATCACTCTCCTTTCTTCTTAAATCTAAATCCAAAATCAAAGTGAGCGGTAAATTCTTTCTGCTTTTTTGCATCATTCTTATTCATGTGCCCATTGACAAAATGCAGAGTAACACAAGTTTGGTTTTACTGTGTGATTCCCTGAGCCTTGATAAAGTTTTATAAATGTATACATGCAATCCTGCATGTTAGCAGTTCCTAACTTAAAAGAGCATCAAACTCTACTTAAGAATTTTACTTTAGTAAAATCCATATCCACATAGTTTTGAGTTTACTATGTATTAAATATGGCAATTAACTTTTGTAGTGTTTTATCAGTTCCACTTATAGTGCAGAAGTGCAAGAAGGAGAGTCCCCCCCCTACTCGAATTTGCTGTGTCTGTTGTGCTTTAAACTGTTTGTATTGTCTGATTGTCTTTGTCTTACTTTTTGTAATTTCCCCTCCCTTGGCTTTGTTCAGCCACCCTGAGTCCCTTCGGGAATAGGGCGGCCTACAAATTGAATAAAATCCAAATCCAAATCCAGATAGTGAAAGAAAACATTAAGGGGATAGAATAGAATAGAATAGAATAGAATAGAATAGAACAGAACTCTTTATTGCCAAATGTGATTGCACACACAAGGAATTTGTCCTTTGGTGCATATTCTTTCAGTTTACATAAAAGACAAGATACATATCATCAAGAATCATAAGCAAAGCACCTAATGATAGTCATAAGGTACAAATAAAACCCAGTGAACTGTCAGAGTTGTGGTCTAGTATGTTGATTGCTTTTTTAAAAGTTTATAGTAACTACATAGGCATTCTCTGTGGGTTCCATGTAAATCCTCAAGCAAATGCTGCCATCTTCAACCTGCTTTTTCCTTGCATATCAAAATAAGGTTATCCATATGTACCAGTTATGGCAGTGAATTTCTAAGTGGAGATTTTCCAGAGCCTGGCTCTTTGTTTATGAAGTATGCTTTTCTTCTTCCTGAATATGCAGAAAAGCCGCCCTTTGATTTGAGCATAATAAAAAGTGCCGAAACAGCAGAAAGTGGCCATGCAACTGCAGTTTTAATGAACAGATACCCAAAGCACCAGTCCTCTGAGTCGTCGTGTCTTCTTTCAACTCCTGTCCTTGCCTCCCTTTCTTCCCTCATCAAACCCAAGGAAAGGAAATACTGATTGGCAGGTTCTACAGCTTGAGTGAATCACCATGACTATATATCTTGTCAAAAATCAGTATGGACTTTAAAAAGAAGAAGAAGAAAGTAAAATGCAAAGATGAGAGGCATACTCTCAGGGTCTCTCATATTCTCATTCAAATTTCTTTTCTATTTGGATATAACTGTATTTCCTTTAAAAAAGAAGAAAACTTTCTCCGGCAGATCTGTATATATAGACAGCCCCCCCCCCCTTCTGTCATTTAAAGCATGATGAGAGAGCCCAAGGAGGGATTATTTTCAGCTGTTTCTCATTAGAGTATTTTTGTGCCATTGTGATAAAAGCTGATGCAAAGAAAGACAAGTCATGATGAAGATGAAGAAGCATTTTTTATCAACCATCTGTTCAACCCATTATATCCCCAACATGTATGTTATATATCTGGCCACCATATTGACATTAACCTATACCTATGTATGCTGATTTTCTCTGTATGCAGTATATCTCTGCATTTATGTATACATACACATACAGGCAATCACACATGGACAGACACTAACTGGAACATGGAACAGACATGTAATATATCCAAGATGTTAGTTCCTATGCAGAAAACTAATTATACTCAAAGGCAAACGGGTATTTTTCCCCAAATTCTACATAGAATTTGATCTTCTGGAGAACAAAGACTTCTATTAGTAGCCTTTTCTTTAATGGTCTTTGTGCAATAAAAATAAAGTTCCGGAACACTATAATTTTACTCAAGAAGTTACAAATACCCTAGGTATCTTTAGAAACAGCTGCAAAAGTGGATTCACTTTTGATGAAGATTGGTGTTAATTACCAGTAAGGACTTCAGTTATAATACTATTTAAATCATTTTAAATTATCCTTCTCAAAAATTAATTTTTCATCAAAGATTACACACTCACAGAAATCATGATATCATCTCTGCAGCTGCGATTTTAGTAATAATTTCATCTATTATTACCAATGTCAGTTAGATAAAAGAAAAATGGTATCCTACTGTGCTGATTCCAGCATAGGCCATATATAGAAATTTTTAACTATCACTTATAATCGCCTTGATTGAGCTTAAACCGCCTCTCAATTAACACCCTAAATGACATGGAGACATTTTAATGGAAAATGTAAGAAAAGGGGGGGAAGGGAAAGTATATTAATCAAAGGAATAAAAAGCAGAGATTTTTTTTTTTTTTTGCTAAGGAGAGGTTCACACACACCTCGCTGTCCCTTTTCGTACAAATCCTTTATCGTGCTTTGAACTTCTTGTTATATTAGCTAATAAGACATAAGGTGTTGCAAGCTTGCCTCATACTTTGAGGAAAAGAGATATTTTTTTAAAAAAATAACAGACAAGAGAAGACCTGCCTACAAACCCACAATCTATGGCTGTGTAGCTCAAAAGAGAACTGTGCTAATATATTGGAGGGCTTCCATCTACCATCACTGCCACTGTATCTCATCCTTAGGCAAAACCAAACACTGAAATATGGA
Organism: Thamnophis elegans; assembly: GCF_009769535.1. Taxonomy (NCBI): domain Eukaryota; kingdom Metazoa; phylum Chordata; class Lepidosauria; order Squamata; family Natricidae; genus Thamnophis; species Thamnophis elegans. The sequence goes on along the minus strand of NC_045541.1, from coordinate 143,822,514 downwards.
GATGTTGTAAATAATACTCAGAGGGTTGTTTCAATACAACTTCTCATAGTAATATCCAATATAAAGCAGCATGCTGGCTGGGGGATTGTGGGAGGTGAAATCAATAAAATAGAATAGAATAGAATAGAATAGTTGGAAGGGACCTTAGAGGCCTTCTAGTCCAACCCCCTGATTAGGCAGGCAACCCTACACCACTTCAGACAAATGGATATCCAACATTTTCTTTAAAAATTCCAGTGTTGGAGCATTCACAGCTTCTGGAGGCAAGTTGTTCCACTGATTAATTGTTCTAACTGTCAGGGAATTTCTCCTCAGTTCTAAGTTGCTTCTCTCCCTGATTAGTTTCCACCCTTTGCTTCTTGTCCTACCCTCACGTGTTTTGAAGATAGTTTGACTCCGTCTTCTTGTGGCAGCCCCTGAGATATTGGAACACTGCTATCATGTCTCCCCTGAGTCTTCTTTTCATTATACTAGACATACCCAGGCATCTTAAAGAGTTGCCATGTTTGAAAATAACATATATAAACATAAAATAGGTTTTTACAATTTTTTATGATTTCCTCCTTTAAAAAAAGATATCAAATATAGTTAAGAAATAAACCATCAGTTACCTTAAGGGACTTAACAGTGTAGCAAATATGCCCATTTTGGGGAGGGAGGGAAGAACACTACATTTGAAAAAAGAACATAGTGCACAGCACTTTCCAGGGGAGAATGGGAAAAGGAGAAGGGCCCGAAGGAATTTAGCTCAGAAGTTGCAGATCCAGTCACTTCAAATATATATGCCATAATTTAAGATTAAGATTCCTACCAAAATATAGCCATTTTGCAATGACCTGGCAAGTAGAGATGATGCCAGGTCATTGCAAACAAATCCGAAACTTTCTCTTAATAGCTCAGCAGGTAAATAATAGGCCATAATTCATGTACTAAATCCTAATTTCTCTAATAATGAACTCAAATGATGAATGGCACTTATTTCAGATGGCAAAGCAGAAGGGGTGGCAGATTGAGAATACAAAGCCTGCTGTCTGCCTGGGTCCTTGTTCCACTTGTGCCTCATTTTCCTCTCCACTAAAAAAAAATCAATACAGTGTAGATTCCCTAACCAGTTCTTGTGGTTACTTCATAACATTGAGCAACTGAAGCTTAGCTATATGGTAGTTCACCCACTCACCCCCTTACCTTCTGGAGAGCACTCAGAACCTGGTTCTCTCTCTCACACACACATCCCAGCGTTGTGATAGGTGAGGTCAGAACAACCCTCTTATCATCTATATTGATTTTCTCTGCACTCTTTTTAAGGTCTCAACATCTTTTTTTTCTATCATGTGCGACCAGAATTGGATACAATATCCCAAGTGTGGTCTCACCAGTGCAGTATAAAGTGGTATTATCACTTCATGGGCTCTTGAAACTATCCCTCTACTGAGGGCAACCTAGGATTGCATTAGCCTTTTTGGCTGTTGCAGCACAGTGCTTACTCATACTTAAGTGACAGTGTACTAGGATACCTACTAGATCCCTCTCACAACTGCTAACTTTGATCCAGGTATCATCCATTTCAGAGGTCACCAAATGGTGGTCGTTGGACCACTTGTAGTCGGCAAGAAAATTTTGGTGGTCCACAGAAAAATTATTTGCATTTTTTATATTGCACTAACTCAGAGGACTTCAAACTACGGCCCCTGAGACAGATACGTGCAATGAACGTTTGTGTTGCTGCAAAGAGTCTCCCCCTTCTGCATTTTTTTGTGTGGGTTGAAGGAGAGAAGAAATTTTGACTTCGGATCTGTTTCAGCCTCCTGGTGCATGGCTTTGGGAGAAGGCCGGAGGGAAGTGCCGCTGGTGGCAATCTTGTTCCAGTGGGACAGCATCATGGCCTGGAATTAGCTGACCATCTCATCCCACTGAGCCTCCATCTGCCAGTACCTGGCCTTGTATTCCTGCAGGTTTTCCCTCTGCTTGGAAAGTCTATGCTTGTAGTCCTCAGTGAGGTGCTTCTGTTGAGCCTCCTTCTCAGTCAGATCCAAATTGAATTGAGTTGTTTTGCCAACTCTTCTCATGGTGCTGCTTAGCTCCAGCAACTGCTTCCTGTTGGAACCCTAAGGAGCCCAGGCAGGCAAGCGAGGAGTGATGAGTAGAGGCTGGCAAGGCACCCTTGACATGCGTGACATTGAGTCACATGACCACCTTAATACAATACAATACAATACAATACAATAGCAGAGTTGGAAGGGACCGTGGAGGTCTTTTAGTCCAACCACCTGCCTAGGCAGGAAAACCTATACAGTTTCAGACAGGTGGCATCCAACATCTTCTTAAAGACTTGCAGTGTTGGGTATTCACAACTTCTGGAGGCAAGCTGTTCCACTGATTAATTGTTCTAACTGTCAGGAAATTTTTCCTCAGTTCTAAGTTGCTTCTCTCCTTGATTAGTTTCCACCCATTGCTTCTTGTTATACTCTCAGGTGCCTTGGAGAATAGTTTGACTCCCTCTTCTTTGTGGCAACCCCTGAGATATTGGAACACTGCTATCATGTCTCCCCTAGTCCTTCTTCTCTTAAACTAGACATACCCAGTTCCTGCAACCGTTCTTCATATATTTTAGTCTCCAGTCCCCTAATCATCTTTGTTGCTCTTCTCTGCACTCTTTCTAGAGTCTCACATCTTTTCTAATCATGGCAACCAGAACTGAATGCAGAATTCCAAGTGTGGGCCTTACCAAGGCATTATAAAATGGTATTAACACTTCACGTGATCTTGATTCTATCCCTCTATTTATGCAGCCTAGAACTGTGTTGGCTTTTTTGGCAGCTGCTGCACACTGCTGGCTCATATTTAAATGGCTGTCCACTAGGACTCCAAGATCCCTTTCACAGTTACTACTATTGAGCAAAGTACCACCTATACTGTACCTGTGCATTTCGTTTTTCTTGCCTAAATGTAGAAGCTTACTCTTTTCACCATTGAATTTCATTTTATTAGATAGTGCCCAATGTTCAAGTTTGTAAAGAGCCTTCTGTATCTTGAGCCTATCTTCTGGAGTGTTGGCTATTCCTGCCAGCTTGGTGTCATCTGCAAATTTGATGAGTTTTCCATTTATTCCCTCATCCAAATCATTGATGAAGATGTTGAAGAGTACTGGGCCTAAAACAGAGCCTTGGGGTACTCCACTGCATACTTCCCTCCATGTAGATGCAGTTACATTGAGGACTACACATTGAGTGTGGTTGGTCAGCCAGTTACGAATCCATCTGGTGGTGATGCTGTCTAACACACATTCTCCTACTTTATCTAGTAGTAGGTTATGGTCTACCTTATCAAATATCTTATTGAGAGTCCAAGTAAACTATATTGACGGCATTCCTCTGGTCCACTAATTTTGTCACATTAACAAAGAATGCAATAAGATTAGTCTGGCATGATCTGTTTTGACAAACCCCATGTTGGCTTTTGGCATATACTTTGTTTGCTTCTAGGTGTTCGCTAATTCTTTGTTTGATTATTTTTTCCAAAATCTCTTCTGGTATTGAGGTCAGGCTGGTAGGTCTGTAGTTTCCTGGATCTATTTTTTTCCTTTTTGAAGAATGGGAACCACATCAGCTCTTTTCCAGTCCTCTGGTAGCTCCCCCCCTGTTCCAGATCTCTGAAAGATATAATTCAGTGGTTCTGAGATCTCATCTGCCAGTTCCTTCAGAACTCTGGGGTGTAATCCATATCCAGTCCTGGTGATTTGAACTCGTCTAGGGTAGACAGGTGCTCACGTACCCTTTTCTTCCCTATTTCAATTTGTGTTCCTAATCTGATTTTTGTGGTGCTGTTTTTGATAGGTTGTTTTATCCCTTTGTGTAAAGACAGATAGCAAAACATGAGTTAAATAGTTCTGCTTTCTCCCTATTGCTTGCACCTTCTTGCCACTTCTCCCAGCAATGGACCAATTGTTTCCTTAACTTTTTTCTTGTTGTTAACATGTTGGAAAAAGCTTTTTTTTGTTGTTAATTTTTACTTTTGTGGGCAAGCCTTTTTTCATTGTGAACCTTAGCTTCCTCACTTCATCTTTACAGAGCTTTGGCTATTTGCTGATATTCTGCCTTAGTTATGTCCCCCTCTTTCCACTTTTATACTTATCTTTGTTCTACTACTTGTGTTGGCATAATGTTGAATTCTAATATTCCATGGTCACTTGCCCCCAGGGTTCCTGTGGCTTCAACACCTTCTATCATTCCCTCTTTGTTAGTGAGAATTATGACCAATATGGCTGATCCCCTTGTTCCCTTCTCTACTTTTGTGGAAACAAAGTTGTCTGCTAGGTTTGTTAGGAACCTGCTGGATCTTCCATTGGTGCAGAGTTTGTTTCCCAGTTGATGTCAGGGTAGTTAAATCTCCCATTACTATTGTGATGTGCTTCCTACCTACCTTAGTTAGCTGACTAGCAAAAAGTTCATCAACTTCCTCGCTTGGTTGGGTGGCCTGTAGTATAAACCTATGGCAATGTTATTCCCCCCACCAACCTTAATATTGACCCAAATGCATTTAAGATAGTTCTCATTTATTTGTTGTGTTCTATTTTGTAGAGATGTAGTTATTTCTTATATATAGTGCACCTCCACCTCCTCTTGTCATGCCCACCCAGCCGATCATTACGCAGATCATAATTAGTGGTCCACAGGATTAAAATTATGAATTTGGTGGTCCCTGAGGTTCAAAAGTTTTGGTGACCCTGATCTATTCTATATCTGTGCATTTCTTTCCTAGGTGTAGAATCTTATTTTCTCATCACTTTATTGCATTTTATTGGATAAAGCCCAGTATTCAAGTCTGTCAAGATATTCCCTACTGATCAGCTGAGGTGAACCCGTATGTAGGTGAGAACTTTCATAGTGAAAAGTTGTTAACCAGTTCTTAGATCTTCCCGAAGATATTGTAAAAGAATGACAAGAACAGGATTGTCATTCAGGACATTAGTATCAGAATATAGACCAGTTTGCAAGGGTCATGGAAAGGGAGCAGTTTGTAGAGGTTACACAAAGGTTATGTACAGGCATGAGCAGCAAACTGCCAATGCGCCTTAGTAACCAATAACCTCAACTATCTACTGAGCTCTCCTAATTAGTAGAACCAGGCTACCAGGGAGGTATGTGAGATTCTACTTTGGCTGGGATGATCTTAGAGATTGGACACGGACAATAAGCCAATAAGATGCTATTGCTACCTATGCTCTGCTTTGCTTGTTGAAACTGATAAAAGCCAAATAGACTCTGTGGAGGCCAGTACAGACATTTTGGACACCTGCTTTGATGGATTTCTGACTCCGACAGTAGTTCACAGTGTGGAGAATATTAAAGCAGTTTTGACAATTACAATCTGTTCTCCTGAATAACTTTCTTATCAGAAAGCCAATATGTTAGATGTGGATATACCATTTATGACTATTCACTTTCACTCTCTCTGATAGAAACAGTGGAAATTTTCTTAGAAAAGAATGAGATAAGGAGTTAGATTCTGATTAGATTGTAGACACAGTCATATGCAAATATGCTTACCAGTGTTTCTTTCTTTTTTGTCTTTTTGTTTTAAGGTACCACCAACAAGATCTCCTAACAGACATATCCTAAGTCACCTTAGGTTCATTTAACTGTAGGTTGGAATTCTTTCTTGTTATATGTTATGCTTGGCTCAAACCCATGGCTAACTGGACAGGTAGAAGACTGAATCATAATCACTCATCTCGTTAGCAAAGAATTCCATTTATATCTGAAATCTTAAATGAAAACTCGGGATATATACCAATTTCATTTATTCCCCAGAGCAGTCAAAGGGAAATAACAGGGTGGTGAAAAAAATAATATGATTATTGTCTGTTACAAAGGATTCTGCATACAGTACATAATCAGCCATCCTCTAGTTTTCTAAGATTGTAATCATGGTGAATATGCTATTTCTTGAAAAATTGGAAGGGATTATAGAAATAAAGATTATACATGAAACCAACAAGGATTAATTAGTGTGTTTTACTCTTCACAGCTGAGATTCACCACTGATAAATGTAATTTGTGAAAAATAGGCACCTCTACATGTGAGCCATATATGTGACTGTTGTAATTTATAGGACTGTGGATCCAAAATAAAGTGGCTGTTACTTGGGATTTTTGTTTGAAGCAAAGCAGAGCCAGGTATGATTATTATAGTACTGTACCTGGAAAGAAAAATGCTAGGGAATTCCAAGGCTGAAATATTATTAATAATGAAAAAAAAAATCTAAGAAAGCATTTTGGCAATGTTAACCATTTCTAAGTTTTGCCAAGAAAACTGCATAGCTGTCAATTTATCGGTGATAATTTTACAGAGATTTATTTTATTATTGCCAGTGGAGGGATGCCAAGTAATATTTTATTGTATTGTAGATTTTTGATTTTGTTTAATTGTTATATTCGTTGGTTTTAATATATTTTAAACCCCTGGGAGTCTGTAGAGGCACAGTGGCTAGTAGAAAGAAAAGTAAACTTGAATTAAAACATAGCTTTTAGCTAAAGTTTCAAAAGGCATATTGTGGGACAGCTACACTGGGTAGACAATTTTGACAGATTCTTCAGGGATGAAGACAGTTTCTTAAAGAATGAACTGCACATTGTAGGAAAAAAGTAGCATTGCTATTTGAAAAATTATTAATGCCTAGATATTACCAGGATGTGAGACATGTTCTATATCTTTCAGTCAACCAGGTTCATTCAACCACCCTCAATCACCAATAAACAAAAACCAAATGGGGGCTTGCAAAGGTCTAGAGAACAAAGCATAAGTCATCCTTCCATGCATGGAAGGGGAATATAATTTCTTGCTTATCCTTAATAAAGCAATCCAGGACATTTTATTAATCCACAGAGCATGTGGCCTACACTTCCCAATCATTTCCAAAATGGAAAGCATTTTGGAATAATAGAGAACAAGACTTGAAGACTCTTTTTCTACCCTATCTCATATTTCATGTCATCTTGGTTCTGCTATTTAGTCATTAGGAAGATGAAGATTATTAGTAAAATTAATGAAAAGAAAGAGGCAGCAATAAAACATTTCATACTAGATCTGAAAAAATAGCATATTCTGAATATTATTCATAATATCAATGAATAAGTCACAAAATGTTTTATAAGTTTCTGCAATGAGATTATAAACCAACTGTCACCTGAACCTCAGTACTACCAAAGTTTTTTAGTCAGGATAAATATACCCTACTTATAGTCAGTTTAGTATATCAAAAAGGATAGCAGAATCTTTTTTTTTTCATTCCAGATTCTTCGATGTATCCTCAGATATCAGTTATCACTGGGAAAACCACTGATTTAAATATTTGGTTTTTTTAAAAAAAATCATATAAATATTCTGATATTTGGCAAATCTGTCACTGTTCCTTTTCAGAATTAATCCCCTCTTTGTTTCTCTAGTACACTGTCCATTTTATCTATTCATCACTTAACAAAATTAATTTAGTTATTTTTTTTCACATCTTTGCAATCAACTGAATTCATTAGGCCTGATGGTTGATGTTATCTTTGTCTTCTTCACATTCAACATCACCAGATTTTTTCACTTACTATTCTTTATTTTTCTAATGAACTCTTCTAAATCTACATTCAGCCAACCAAGTAGTGTCATTTTGGTAGCTCAGATTGTTAGTGTTTTGACATCCAGTTTTGATTTGAGCTCTCATCTCTTCCAATCCTGGCCATTCTTTTATATATTCATTGTTAAAGTTAAACAGATATGGAGAGTGTATGTATCTTTGTCTGAATCCTTTAGTCTACTCCTCCCTCCTTCTCCAAATTCAGTGCAATATCTGGTTTATTTTAAAGATTCCTCAAAATAATTAACAAAAATCTAGCTTGACCTGCACAAAGAAGTTCTTAAATTCTTTTGTTCTTTCTTATATCCTTCTTAAGTAACCTATGCACCTTTTCTCAAGTCTATCTGTCTGTCTTATTTATTATCAAATTTATATGGGTATCCCTCTCACAAGAAATTACTCTTGTGAGCAGCAAACAGCAAAGTATAGAAAACAATGAACACAGTCATTAAGAAACATACACAAATATTCATATACACACACAAGAGATTTGATTAGCACAGAGCCATCTCTTGATGTCAGTGGTCTCTTGAAAAGTCCCCCTCTAAGTCTAATGACAAAGCCAGATCTGGATAGACTTTCAGAACATAAGGAGCGATGGAACTGACCTCAGTTCAGAGGAAGATGTTCATAATGCATGTGCCATGGCAAAGAAGGTGCACTTCCTCCAAGTGTAGTTCCCCGAGAGATGAGACCCACATTATGCCTCTCTTGCTGGATTTTATGGGATGAGTAGATATAGTGAAAAGAGGCATTTCCTCAAATAACCCACCCCTTTTGCCATGGAGGATGGTAACCAGCATCTTCATTTGGACACAGAAGCACACTGTAACCACTGAGCTTATGGAGCAGAGGAGTAACATGTGCTGGTTTAGAAGATATATAATTGCCTGAGCTACTGCTGAAGCTTCTGCATATTCTTCAAGGGCAGCCCATGTAGAGTACATTTTAATTATCTAATCAGGAGGTAACTAGAGTACACTATCTATGATTAGAACCCCCAATCCAGGAACAGGTGTAACTGGCACACACCCCAAAGCTGTGCAAGGATTGCCTAGTAATGACGGCTATCAATTCTTCAAGCAGTTGTAAGTCCAGGAGGACCCAAAATTGTGCACCAGGTTTGCCTGGGACTGTACAACTGTGTCCAGCATCAAAAGGGCATAATCCTAGAACCAACACACTTTCAATCCAAAGCTATGCAGTCTTGCCAAGGTTCATCTGAAACCTACTTTTCACCATTCAGACCCTCACAACCACAAGACATTTGCTAAAGCATTCACAATATCATTTAATTCGCTTAATTGAATAGGAATGGGGACAGCACTAAACCCTGAAGCACAGTTTGGGCCAGGGACATGATCTCTCCTTTCCAATCACCACTGATTGGAACTCTGAAGCTCTGAAGAACCAACACAATACAATGCTTCCCCATCCCTAATCCTCTGAGCCAAGGGTGGCTTTCAATTTTTTTACAACCCATTCTGTGGGGGTGGCCTATTTTGGTGGGTGTGGCTTGGCGGTCATGTGACTGGGTGGGCATGGCCAACTTGATGTCACTCACCAGGAGATGTCATGGATTGGGTAAAATGTGGTGAAGCTCACTTAAAAAATGCTCTTGCTTAACAAACAAAATTTTGGGGCTCAATTGTATTCATAAGTCAAGGACTATCTCTGCCTTCCTCTGCATGGCAGCCTTGTCCTAGTAAAACTCCTTCTCCTTTCTGGCAATTTTCCTCTCTGTTAGAGGCACCAAAATAAACCAGACAATGTAAGGTTTCCTGCTGCAGCAGGGGTTGGACTAGATGACCTCTAAGAAACCTTCTAGCCGTAAATTGCTTTGCTGTTCGTTATTTCTTTCTTCTCTTTTCTTTCTTTCTTTCTTTCTTTCTTCCTTTCTTTTCTTTCTTTCTCCCTTCTCTCTGTGGGAAGCAATCAACACCCCACCCCAAATAAAATATTACTCCCAGAAAAGCTCAGTCTACATGCCTGCCAGATAGATAATGAGATAAATGAGATAATGAGCCTATAGAAAGTGTGGCTACATTCACAAGCAGGGAATGATCCAAACCCTTTAGAAACACAAAGCCCATATTGCACAAACACCAAAACATCAAAAACATAGAACCATAAGAATCCTACTTTTATCCAGTTTGTTGTTTAGTTGACCCAGAAATAAACTGCTGAATGTCACTTTGCAAAGTTCCTTTGAGCAGCTTTTCAATTAAAGCAGGTTTCAATTTAAAATTTGAAGCATTAAGACTTGTGGACTTCAACTCTCCCCAAATTCTACAGTCAGGCATGCTGAGTCCGACTTTAAAGCAACAGCATTTTTTTCTCTTTTGTTGAGTCCGATTAAAAAGTGAGATTCTTTCTTTCTTTTTATTTTTTCTTTCTCCCTTCCCTTCTTCTTCTCTCTCCGCCCCCTCTCCTTTTTTGTTTTTTAAAACCTCTTTCACTTGCCTGAGCCGGCAGGGAAAAGGGGCTTTAAAAAAAAGTTTCTGATGGAGGTTTGGGGGCGTGCCCAAGCCACCATTACTACCGGTCCAATCCAGTATGCCAGATTTTCACCACCTCTTTTGGTGTACCAGACAGGACTGGAGGAACCCACCTCTGCTCTGAGCCAATCCAGAATTCCACAGTTGATGATATTAAAACTTGTAGAGAAATCAGGTAGAGCAAGGATGGATGCACAACAATTATCCCACTCACAACAGAGTTCATATAAAGGCATGGCTAATGCCATTTCCATCCCAATTCCAGTTCTGAATTCTGACTGAAAGAGATCCAGATAATCCATTTTGTCCAATGTCCTATGAAGCTTCCATGCAACCATTTCCCAGAAAAGGGAAGTTAGATGCTGATTAAAATCCAAGTATAGTGATGGCTTTTGAGGAGAGACTGAACCAAGCCTTCTTTAAGAGATAAAGGAACACACACAGCCATTCAATGAAGAATTCACCTCTAGAACCCATTCATAAAATACCCCTTCAGCCACTTTATCAAGCCAGAGCAGAATGTATCTTAGAGCCGTTGGCTGAGTTCACAGTCCTGTGGAGTCTATCCTTTTCCTCGGGCCTAAGAGGTTCAAACTGATCCCCCAAAACTGGGCAAGACTCCTCCCAGACATTTCCTCTGGACTGCAACAAGGCTGGTTTCTAACTCTGAATGATTCGAGCAACTTTGTCCCACAGATGCTGCCCACATTCTTCCACACATCTCTGCAGATGTTCTTCAAGCCGTCTCTATCCAGAGGGCATGCATATCCCAACCTAAAGAAGGTTGTGAGATGCCAGTCAGTGGATGCCATAAGGGTAGACAATGCCCTTATTGATGCTTGGCCATCCTTACCGCCACAACATAGGCCTTAGTAGCAAGTCTATCTAATGTTCCGCAAATCCTTGTGAGCTTCAGCAGCACTTAGATCTCTCTTCTCTCTTTTCATCTCCCTAACTTCCTACAGAACTACAGGGAGTGATGGGGATGAGAACACATAGCCCCAGTCCAATCCAAAGCTTTGGCTGCCCTCCTATTCTAGGTGGCTTTTGGCTTTTCTCTTTTTGTGTATGGTTATGTTCTTTATCAGTTATTCAGCAAAATTGGTTTCATGAGAAAATCATGGAATTGTTTAACAGTTGCATTTTCTCTTGCAGCTTCTTTTTCCACATCATTTTAGACACCAAAAATGTCAATCTCTAGTCTACTTACTTTACTTCTGTATATGTGTTTTAGGGCTATTAACATTTAATTATCTTTTCTGCAACTGTAACATGTGAAACAGGTGCTTTATCTCTACTTATAGCTTTTCTATTCAACAGGTAGCATATTGCTTCTGTATCTCACTTTGTAATTAAGTCCCTGAACCTATCATTTTTCTAGATGTATCAGTTGTTTTGTAACCCCATATGTAAAGTTTCAGTATAATTGCTTTATCGTCATATAACTTTTTTCCATCTGTTTTACCTTATCTGTAGCTGAACTGTCTAGTAATTTACCTTTTCTTAAAACCATTTTTTCTATGTCCTCTATGTATTGACATCCTTTTTCTGCTTCTCCTTATTTGACTTTGAAAGTCTGCATTAGTTATCATATGTCTTATGTCTAAGAGTTTATTCTCTGTTTTTCACTGGAAATCAAGATGATTTCTTTTGAATTTTTATTTTTTTCCTTTGAAATTTTGGGAATATATTTTTGCGTTGGTTTTTGCAATGTTTCTTAACTCCTCTGGTTGTATTTTTCGCAACTTTGGTATACTGAAAATATCTATTCTGTATATCCATGTCTATATATATAGACATGGACATATGCAGGGAGAGTGGGATATGGTGTGCAAATAATAAATGAGGGGTGATACACACTATGTGTGTAAGGAGTGCATATACCATATACATACAAACACACATATACATATAGATGCACACACACATGATTATGAAGGGGACTGTATTGAAAAAGCAAAGGATTAATGCAAACAGAATCAGATAAAGAGATACTTTGAGGGCTACAAAAACAATTATCACATATTTGCAGGAAATCCTGAGATAATTACTTTATTATTTAGTAAGATTATTTCCAAAAGAAACAAGAGTAGAGTGAATAGAAAAAACAGTAATAAAGAAAACTAAAGGAAGAACCTGTGTTATAGTCTTTAACACACATTCTGACATAATTAGGGAACATTTAAATGTTTTGCATGCTAAATGTCTTAGTCAGGCAAGAGGTTAAAAAATAGAGAGATAATATTCACATTACTTCAGAATAACATGAATTAAAAAGTTAGTTAGTTAAATTTCTGTTTGGTAGGGCCTGAGGCCTACAACTCTACAACTCTATTGGGAATATACTGTAGTCAGAAGGTTGATGAATGCCCCTAATGAAGTTGGACAACCTGGAATACATGCATAAAATGATTTTAAATATTGATATGATGTCATTGTGTGTCTGAAGTATTGAAATGTTCATTTTCTGATCCAGACATTTTGCATTTAATTAATTAAGAGATAGATGGTTATTTGCTTTATAGTAACTAGATGGGGAGAGGGAGGGGGGAGGGAGGGAGGAGGGAGAGGGGAGGAGAGAGAGAGAGGAGAGAGAGAGAGGGAGAGAGAGAGGAGAGGAGAGGAGAGAGAGAGAGGAGAGATGGAGAGAGAGAGAGAGAGATTATAAATTAACATCTATGCAGCAGCCAGGACTAAGAAAATGCATTTATTAATAATAGTCAGTTGTTTGTTCTCCTGAAATTGCACCATACTTTGCAAAAATTTGTAATGGAAAATGGACTATATGACAGGCATCAGTTATAATTAAACTGCTTTATGCCTACCAGAGGGTATGTCTATAATTGACAGCTGGTGCTCAACACAAACCTTGTTTGTAAAGTTGAAACAGGAATTCAACAGATTTTGAAATCTGACCATATTTTTCCAACTTGAAGCTGCAAAATTAAAATCCAAATTCAGGAAAATTGTCAGTTAGCAACAGCAACAACAAAAATATCCAGAAATAACCATAATGATTTGAGAGCCAAGAATTGGTTTGCATTTTTAAAGATTCAGAAATTGTTTGAAAACTCAAGCATCATTCAAAAGCAGATATGTGAATTAGGACCATTTTATTATCTGATCTCAGAATATTATTGTTCTCCATGTTCTTTTGTTCAGAGTGCTAGATAAAACCTAATAATATGAGGAAATACTACCCTGTTTCTCTGAAACATAAGACCTCCCTGGATAATAAGCCTAATTGGGACATTGAGTGCCTGCACTAAAATAAGTCCCCCCCCAAAATAAGGACTCCCCTAAAATATTGCAACACAGCAGCAGCCATGAGGTGACCACGCGAGGGAGAGGGAGAGAAAAATTGTGTGTGTAAATATGTATAATATATGGTTTGGCCTTTCTGCTATAATTGAGGTCCTAAATTTGATCCATTAAAAATCCTACCACAGAATTAGTCCAATCTCACCACCTGATACAATGATGACTCACTGGATGTTTATTGGCCTAAAATCTGAGGGTTTAAGTCCTTCCTTTAAGAAAAAAATACTTTTCACACATTAACGCAAAAGGTCATAATAACCCTCACTCAATCTCTGCTTCACCCCAGTTCACTATAAAACGAACAGGAACTGGTAAATTCCCACTAATCCCAGATGCTTTTATAATAAGGGATTTTACAACCACTGTGCCTATCTTAAATTCAGCATACTACTGCAACGGTAAGATATCCAGAAGTATGTACTCTTATGAGGTACTTTAAAAGCTATATCAGATTGAGATTTCCATGCCCCTTTATATTGTTTAGCTATACTAAACTTTGAACTATGGTTCAAAATTTATGTCCAAACCAGCAGCAAATCATATCTCCCTATTTTGAGAAGGAGACATTCTTGTTCAATTTATATTGTAACAGTCGCATCTCATGGATTATCTCAGGAAAGATGGAAGATGAAACTAACTGGTATTCTTTTCTTTAAACGATTGGCTCTATGTGCCAAACGTTTTTTGAGTCTAATAGGTAAGAACACTTCCCCCACTTTTTTTCTGCTCTTTTGGAACAATAGGGTAGTACATTAGAGGGCAAAAAACCTACGCTTAATCTTAGCCCAAAGGCCAGGAAGCTATAAAACAAAGCAAAAGGAACATTAAAGTTGATTTGATGAATAATATGTGACTTACAAAAACAGACTTTTTTTTAGTTTGCGCATGTGCACACACACAATGGAAATGGAAGTATACAGATTCCTGTCTCTGTATGATCCCATAATAATATGAATCTTTTTTATCCCTCACAATCAAATAAGTCCTAAATAAAAAATGTAAAGAAATCTATCAGAGATTTCTCAGAGTCAGCCAAACATGACTCCAGAATCGCATAAATATTAGAATATTTATTTTATTTATTCAGCTATCTGTAATTCTTCAATACAAAAATTTGCACAAATTTGGGATAGAATTATATTAATTATCCAGCATATTTTAAAGAAAAACTTTATGAAAGTTAATATACATCAGATTTAATTGCTGTTAAATGACTCCCACGACTGGATAAAAATTGTCTAGGAAAGTGCACACGTAACTAAAGAAGTAAGCATGAATAAGGGCTATATGTATACAAAAATCATTATGGGTAGTTATATACATACATACATACATACATACATACATACATACATACATACATACAATTTCAGAGTACATTGTTAATTGTTTGGTGACAATGGCTATAGATATCAGGCCTTTTAAAGAAAAAACATTTAGATGACAGGCTAGGATAACATACATGCATTTGGGACACTTAAATGGAATTAATTGGAATGATCTAATGATCCAAATATTCCTCATCTACATATAAAATCCAACACACATTAGAGCCAACTGAATATTGTTTCTTTTTTTTTCCTGAGAAACTAAATGCAAACAAATGATCCAAGGCACTTTACAAATATATCAGTATTAAACATTGCACTTCCAAATAAATTGTTTGGCATGTAACAAAAGAGGCACAGTAACAAAACTGTAAGTCTTACACTCTTTCTTCCTGCTATTTCTTGTCTTGGGGCTTCATTACATTTTTTTTTTCAGCAAACTACTACAAGAACTTTGCATGTTGCTTATGAACTGGTTCAGTTGTCCAATGTTGTATTGCTTGGGAATGTCACCTGACAATATGGTATCATTCTGATGGGGACAATATTAAGAGCAGATTATGTTTTACATTGAAAGAAGTAAATGCTGTGAGCAGGTGCAAAAGAATATCCCAATTCAAAGTATTGTGGTCCTCCCAGAAGTTGCCCGTGCACCAAACTGGCAGTAATGCCGACAGCACCAGAGAGGGGTCCTACCGGTTTGGACTGGTTCAGCCAAACCGCTAGTTGCTTTCAGGCCTGGGTCACTGGAACTGGAGCAACCTAGGCCTGTCACGCCACCAAACCGATTCCACAGTAACTTCTCCTGTCATCAGCATGTTTCTGTGCATGCGCAGAACAGTTTTCAATAAACTGTGCAGTGGCAGCAACATGCAGTGGGCATTCACGAGAGCGAAGTGAGCAAAACACCCTTTCTCAGCGAACCAGTAGTAAACTGGTTAGGAACCCACCACTGGCAGCAACCCACCCCTGGGTAGAATCCCACCCCCTGTTTTTATATATGTATTGAAGCTCTATGCACTTTGAATATTTTGTACAGTGGAGAGAATAGTATTTTATAGAAATAATTATGACTAGTAAGTAGTAGAGTTGTAGTATGATTTCAAGCAAAGCCATAACTATTTGCATTTTGTTAATTCATACTTTAAACATGCTTGCATATGCTTCTACAGACTGACATCTACAAACCACAGGAGCGAAGCTCTCATGGAAACTGACAAACTTAAATGTGTCCTCTTCCTTTAAAAGAAAAAAAATAGGTTGGTTTTTAAAACCCACACAGTTTCAGCCAGAAGTGAAAAAGTAATTGCTTATGGTTGCCATTAAAATGAAGTTTGAGATCCACTCCCTTTTATAACACAATTTGCACCAGGAGCTACTATTTGGTTATGGAATTTATCTGTAAATATAATTAAAAATTCAACCACTGAGTGCTCTGAATGAAGGGGTAAATATTCATTGCAACACAGAGCACTTGAGCTACGTGATTCCCATTAACGTTATGGGAGTCCTATGGCTAAATCCCTGAGCAACGTGATAAAAATTTACCCCCTAGTGTTTGCAGATGGAACAAAAGGATTATCTGACATAGCAACAGAAGAAGAATAAAATGAAAATTTAAAAGAGCCTCTGTGCTGATGTTTTGACCAGGAAATGATCAGGTTGATCAGCAAAAAGGAGAGTTTAATGAGAGATTTCTCTGTCATTTTCTTGACAGATTCAGCCCACTTCAAAAGCTTTCTTTAATATATTCTCTTTTAAGGTATGTTTTGTGTGACACACATACACACACGCACACACACATATGCATGCACGTACCCACATAAATAAATAAATGGTGAGATATTTCAAATTGATGGTTGTCTAATTTTCAAAAGCTGATGGACTGCAGATCATCAGTGTCAGTCTCTGCTTTCCCTTTGGCTTCAGAACGAAGAGAAAAAAAATCTCAGTATTTTCCATGGTGTCTCCCGCATTCAAATGCATCAGGAGAGGAATCCTAGCATATACAATCAGACTGGTTAATTGCATGGCAAATGGTTGCTGGGGTGTGCAGTCACCCACTGAGTGTGTAAGTGCTAGCTTTCACGAGGTACACCCCATTTTGTAAACAGGACTTTGAATATTCTGAAAATGCCACTTACAAACGTCAGTAGCCAAGAACGGTCTTAAGTACCCAACATTCATTCTTATGCACAACAGTAACTCAAAAAATAGCAAAACTGATTTGTTTATGCTTTTGTGCACTGGGCTCCAGTCTGAAGTGAATTTTATGGGTGAGTTTTAAAACCTTCAACAATAGAGGGTTTATAATGGAAATGCTGATAGACGGTTATTATAGTGCTGGTCATAAATACAATACCATTTCATTTTATGTAACATCTTTCATACAAACTATCGCAAAATGCTTTACAGTGAGTACTATCAATCGTAAGTCATACAGAAAGAGGAAGTGAATTTAAAGGTGGTATTTTCTTCCACTGAAGGAAAAGAAGGATGGATTGAAGGGACAATACTGTAAATAGAGTCCTTACATAGACAGGGGGAAAAACACACTCTTCTTGACCATAGAATGAGCTAAGGCTCAAATCTGGAAAAGCTTTGGGCCAAATTGTGACCTCAAAATGGAGCAATCCAAAATTCTTTACTGGAATTTATAAGCAGATGTATTCTTATTGACTTGCCACGTTGCAATATTATTATATAAATCACCTTTTCTAGATTAAGACTCTTTTGTTACTATTTATTATTTTATTCCAGCGATCTCAAAAAAGTGACTTTTCTACATGAATGGGACTTTTATCCATTGATGCTAAGTTAGAAAATCTTATCATGGGGCTGTTAGCCAATAGCTCAAAATGCCAATAGAACAACTGAGAGGAACCAAATCAGATATCTCAAATTTTCATCCTTTCATCTTCTTTCTTTCCTTCCTTTTCTTTTTTGACATTCCTCCTCACAATTATTTCATGGCCAGTAAATTCCTAACATGGGACAAAGCTATATTTCCAATGATACATATGAATTGATTGCAAGTACTATATTCAATTAGGCCAAAGACCTTGGATTGCTCCCATCTGCATTCTTATGATCCAGAATCAAATCCAAGAAAATCAGAGTAATGAAGAGAAGGCCCAGTTGATATGCTTGGGAAGACATATAGACCTTTGCCTAGATATTTGCCTTACTGAAAATACCTACAGTGGTTAAAATCTTGTTTACTGAGAATAATTTATCTGGCTTTACCTTAGTTCATGATTAGCAACTATGGATACATATTTCTTTTAGTTTATGCCAGGAAATACAAGGTATCTGCATTCCATTCCAAGGCATGCGGCTGGTATTTCAAACATTTATTTTCAATTGAATTGAATACATATTTGTAGCTTATGTGTTTGTTTATAAACAATAAAAACCAAATCTATGATAGAAGAACAGTGTATATCATAGTAGAAAACATTCAACAGACATATAAACCCCTAAAAGAAGATCACTACCCAAGGAGGAAAGCCAAGTTTTCAAAACTTTTGTAAAAATACTTAGGGACCATATAGAAGATATCTGGATGCTGCTATTCCAGGCATCAGTCACCATGACAGAGTATGAATGGCTGGGCAGAAGCTATTGGACAAAGATGGTCATTCAGACAGACTCAATGCACCTTGCATTATACCAGAAGTTAACTATCAGCCAGTAAAATATCTGGAGCACCAATGGTATGTCCATATTTCTGTGCCTCCTAGCTTCCAAGTCATCTTCTACAATCTCCAAATAGTCTTCAAGGGCAGCTCTAGGTATAACACATTACAGTACTCCACCCACAGGATAAAAGTACATAAGTGACAATAAGGAACTCTCTTCTCCCCCTTCCACCCATCCAGGATGAAGTACAACTGGTCTCTAAATGAATCTGTGCAAAAACTTTACTGGCCAAAGAAAACCCTCAATGTGTCCACCAAACCTGAAGCAGGAGTACTATTCCTTCCAGGACTAAACATGGAAAATTTTGAGGACCAGTATGTCAAAACACCCACAGCCACTTAGTGGTGCTTGCTGGCATTGAGCTTGAGTCTGTTTCTCAAAACTTCACCACTTCTAGATGTTGGGACAAGGCTTTGGCAAAGCTTCCACTTGAACAGCCCAGGAAGTAAAACTAAGTGTCATCAGCATACTTCTGATATCTGATCTCAAACATGGATCATCTCTCTTATTGGTTTATGTGGATCTTAAAAACAAGAGGTGGGAGTGTCAAATGCTAAGGCATCTCACAGATTAGGAATTTCAACTGTGATGTTTTTTTACAGTCAGCTCCAAATGGAACTGCCCTCAGAGAAAGGAGGAGAGAAACACCATAAGATGCTCTAACTCCCATACGTTGCCCAGAAGATTTCTCGATCAATGGTATAAAAGCTGCTGGAAATTCAAGGAGAACCAGATCAGAGGCATCAGTCCCATCCCAGCTCCAACAGAGGTCATTCACAACACAGTCACTGCCATTCTTATCCAAGGATTGCAGGAGACTCACCAGTGAATGTAAAGCCTGTCAATCTGAATTTTCTTAATAGTTGAAAAGTAATTAAAAAGCAATTCCAAAAGTGAATAAAAAATGAGGCTTGGCTGAGCTTTTTATCCATACAGGCTATGTTAATGATTGTGAGCTAGATGGAATTCCCTTAATGTCCATTCACGAGCCAACCACAAAAACCTCAGTTCCTGTGGTATATTTGATGTCCCTTTTTCTGGACAAAATTATACCTTCTGGTTACTGCTTGCTGCTGCAACAGCATTCCTGCTCTACAAGGATAGTCAACTCAGCATGCCCAAACCAGAAATGCCAAACATGTCAGGCTTCTCAATGGGCATTTACTTCTGTGAAACCCATTCCCATATGACACCAAAAAGTTTCTTAGTCATTCTTCTCATAAAATCATGAATAAAGGAAAAGAGCTTTCAAATTCACCACTAAATCAAAGGCTCAAATCCTGACAGAAATACTGCAAACCCCTCCTCAAAATTTGCATCCTTGTTACAATTCTGGTCACTTTATCTTCTAATTGTTAATCTCTTTTCAAAAACATTTTCAAGAACTGGACAAATTCTGCATATATATACTTGTAAATAATTTGCCATTAAGCAATACCTTGAAGTTAATAATTCCTTTCTTTTAGAGAAATAAATAAGTAGATATAGATAGATACTGATATAATAAAGTAAACAATGCAGTGATTATCTGATGGCAAACATCTAGGCATAGAGATCTATTAAAAATAAATTTGTAATATTAACAAGGTAAAATACTTTCACTCTTGGTACGATGACCCTGCTTCTGCTTATGATTTGCGTACATAATTGATAGCTTCTTAATAACTCATTAAAGCACTGAAATCATATGACAAACACAACAAATACTATAAAGGAAAGAATGCAAATTATGAAAATACTCAAATAATAAGTTCTAAACAATGTTTACAGTTCCCAAAAAATCTAACCGAGTTATTCATGAGAGTGAAATAAAAAATAAAAGATCAGTATGTCATTTTTAGATCTTGTACACAATATTATATGAGGTTGCATATAATCAGGAAATTCAGTATCATCGCCAACTAACCTTCTCATTCTGTGGCTCAGGTTTCAGTGGCTGGAGCTCCAGTAAAAAAAGGAATCCCTGTGGATTTTGCTTCATTAGTCATTCATCAACCATAGGGAGCAGTGTGCATCTTCATTTCAAGGCCATTGAGCATTGTCCAAAGAAATATCATGCAGTCATGTGGCCAGAATTATGTCACAGACTGTTACTTTCCCACCATACTGGTACCTATTTTTCTACTTGCATTTACATGCTTTTTAACTGCTAGGCTGGCAGGAGGGAGGATGGGAGCTCACCCTGTCATGTGGCACTCAGGTCTTGAACCTGGGCTGCTGGTTTTCCAGCTGACAAGCCCAATGTTTTAACCATTGAGATGCAATGCTGCCCTTGGAGTTCAAAGGGGTATGTAAAAATGATTTCTCGTGAATATTGTATATATATTAAGTCATAAGCTAGAAGAGTAAATATAAGATAATATAATGATGCATTATAATTATTCATATAATATCCTGAGAACAATGGTGGAAATACAGAAAATATGCCATTGGTTCAGCTTTATCCACTACGTGCATATCTGATGTTCTGATCATTTATATAAATGAATCATTTATAAATAGGTTGGTTTTCGCTATGATCTTAAGCTTGATTCTTTTTTTACTTTTGAATAAATGGTTCAATGAAGTTTTCTTGCAAGGAGCAGCTCTCCGGAAGCCTTTTGGGTTCCAAGTCTTCTTCCTGTCTGGAGTAAAATTAGTCTACTTGGCGACCTCTACATTCTACCTACAATTGTCATCTCCATTTATCACAGATCCATCTTCAATCTACCATTTCTTTCATGGAAGTCCAATATACAATATTTTGTGAAGTGCAGCTTATTCTATGGAGAAAATGTGCAGGCTAGATAACTGCATTCTGTCAGATCATTAAACACACGTAAATATAAGAAATGTTTACAATTGTCAAGTTCCTCATAGCTAGCAAACTAGGAAAGCAAGAACTTTATAGATTTTATGAAAGTATCTTTAATAGTAGTCTTAAAAAGTAGAAGATGAATTTCCTGCAGAGTCGTAGTGACTTATTTAAGGCATATTGTCTTACCTTGAGAATGGAGAAGAAATAAGTGAGCCATTAGAACAGACTTTTAGGAAGGAGGATTCTATCCTGGAAAGGAGAAAGCATGAGAAACAAACTCAGAATCTTCCCTCCTTGATATTTTGGGTGGCATAAAATGGGAGAAAGACAAATTCTGACTGGCTTCAAGGTTCTATAACAATGAAAAACATCAATGGAATGTCCGCTGCTTATTTCTTTACTTTGCAGAGTTGCAAGCTTAAGCAAGAAAGTTGTTGAGTTTGTTAGTACATACAAGTAGTTTTCAAATTACAACATTGAAAGAGCCTGCCCATCATATTCCTAAAACACAACACTCATAAATCAGGTCACCCTTATGACCAATCTGATTTTGTGACCTTTTTTGTGGTAGTAATCAAGTGAATGCTGCAGTCACAAACTTTTCTGCCAATTTGTGATTGCTGTACCACAGGACAGAGGGAGAGGCACTTTCACCTACTGTATTTTTCAGAGTATAAGATGCACTGGAGCATAAGACGCATTAAGATTTTGAAGAGGCAAAATTTTTTAAAAAGTTTTTGCACTCTGCAGATTTCCCAAAAACGGCCTGTTTTTCACGAAACAAGCCCATTTTTGCCAAAAAAAAGGGGCATGCATAGCTTTTAGAGGCTTATCGAGTGCTCCTGGGGGATGGGGAGCAAAAACGAACAAAACTCATTTCAGCCCTCCCCAGCCCCCAGGAGCACTCTGGAAGCCTCCTAAGACTATGCATGGCCATTTTGGTGAATGGACAGGTTTCAGGAGGCCCTAAATGCTGTATTTAGTATATAAGATGCACCCAGATTTTCACCCTCTTTTTTGAGGGAAAAAGGTGCATCTTATATTCTGAAAAATACAGCATATCTATGTCCTTCTGTGATCTTAGCAAATTCCCTGGACTAACTTTAAATGAGAGAAGGAGTCCTGATTATCTCATTATTGTTACTGATGAATTGCCTGATGCCCTAACTAACTCATGAGCCTCGATTTCAAAAGGAATCTAGTTTTTTATTAGGAGCATCATGTCAGCATTATTCCCATTTGTGATCAATTCTGCCACACGTGATTACGGTTCACCTGTTTCCTCCCTCCTCCCACAGTGTGTCATTCATGGTCTGCTCTTGAATTGCCAGTGGGAGAATGATTATAGCAATAACACTTAGACCTATGTACTACCCTATAGTGCTTTACAGCAGGGCGGTTTATGATGTCAGCATATTGCCCCCAACAATCTGGGTCCTTATTTTACCAACTTCAAAAAGATAGAATGGAATGCTGAATCAACTTTGAGTCCCATCAGAATAGAATTTAGGCTATGGGCCACGTTTGCCTGCAATACTGCATTCTAACCATTGAGCTACCAGGGCTCCTATTATGATGAGGAATTGGTTTAAAGGTATGTAGTCCTGATTTGGGGTGTAGAGAAGAAAATGAGGTGAATGGTTAGAAGAGGCTTTTAGAAGGTTACTCAGTTCAGGGAATAAAAAGAGCATGAGAAAATTCCTAAAATAAGCCTATTTGAAATTTTGGTTTGGTGTAGAATTGGATAGAGGGAAACACAGACAGGGTGTCCAGATTTTGTATACTACCGTATCACAATAAAAAAACATTCCTAGAATATCTGCCATGCCTGTTTTTTGACCATGCTTACCTCAAAGGGCTGACACTTTCAAAACCTTTCTTCCCATGTCTTTCACATCTGGATTGTCACGAGTCTTCTCACATTAATGGAACTTTTCCCCACTT
Organism: Thamnophis elegans; assembly: GCF_009769535.1. Classification (NCBI taxonomy): domain Eukaryota; kingdom Metazoa; phylum Chordata; class Lepidosauria; order Squamata; family Natricidae; genus Thamnophis; species Thamnophis elegans. The sequence goes on along the minus strand of NC_045541.1, from coordinate 143,799,300 downwards.
TCTTCTCAGTGTCTAATAACTGCTCTCTTGGTTTAAATGATTAAAGCATTTGTGTATAAAGATGCTTGTGGTGATATTAAGGTGTCTTGATTCAGGGTATGAAAGTATATGTATTTTTTATGCAGATGATGCCATATTGCTGGCTGAGAACCCACATAATCTGCATCAAATGCTAGATAGATTATATAGTGCAATTAGGAACATAGATCTGAACATTAAAGTGTCAAAGACCAAGTAGCTGTTTTTGACAGGGAAAATGGAGTGAGTGATTGTAAGCTGCACATAAATGGTGAAAAACTAGAGTAAATGCATGCATTTGTGTATCTTAATAAAATGCTCACTCAAGATGAGGAAAATGGCTAGAGAAATACGAGAAGAAACACTGTGTGAATACTAGTAGAAATGTAATGTGTATTATGTTGCAAGGAATAAATATCTGTTGCAAAAAGAGGAAATGTCAATCTATAAGAGCATGCCTCTACCAAATGAGAGATGGCTATGAAAATAGAAAAATATGAGTGTCGTAAGAGAAGAATTGTTAAAAATGTTGAATGAGTGAAAACACCAATGACTGACCAATATGAAAGAAAATATTGATATAACTTGGTCAAATAATGCAGGACAAAGAAATTGTAAAATAAATATATGAATAAAGAGTAAATGGCCTGAGAAGAAAGGGAGATCTAGAAATTTGTTTGGAAAGAGAATGATGAGGGCCTCAAAAAGAGGAAAAAGAAATTTAAAGAACAAGCAATGATGTAGAAAGTGGCAAAAAGACACAGTGGAAGGAATAATGATTTGCAATTATAGAAAGGTATGGAGATGTATAATACACGGTTTCTTTTTTATTCCTTTCTTTATTTTAGATAACACTTTTTCACCTTTTTCTATGTTCTGCATAATGTTGCACATTTCAAAAGCCAATAGCATAAACATAGGCATGTATGAATGTATGTATAAAACATAACAACCTAGGTATCCTCCAAATGTTTTGCTCTATAATTTTTATAATCTACAATATTTTTGTCCTAACTTCTCATAATCCAAGTATTATGAAACATGAATTCAGAAATGTCTACTGCTGCTATGAATTGATTTTTGTTCATCATGCTCAAAATCTTTTTCAAGCAGCAGTCTATCTCTTATTTGTCTGTTTTTCCTTTGCACCATTGTTTTTACATTCTTTCTACTAAAAACAGTCCCAAATAATGCCAAGAAATGTTTTATTTTTACCACTTTGTAACTTAGTTTCATTCTTTTATTTTAAATCCTGATGTATGGCTTGGTTAATATCAATTCCTTTGACTATGCATCCTAATGATATTGCAGTCCTGAGTCTGGATTGTTCTTTTAATCCTTCTACATATTTTTGTGCTTGGATCCTAGTTATTATTTGGGCCTGATTTGTTTTCAAGTTTCCTCTGATAAGATTAAACTGGATCCTCATGTTAGAAGAAAAGTGCTGAGCAAATGTGAACGTGAGAAATATACAGTATGTTTAACACCCATATATATGTAGACATTTTTGCTAGAGATTATCTGATGGTGGCAACTTCTCAGTGATTCATTCTCTTTTCTTTCTTTCTTTCTTCTTTCTTTTTCTTTCTTCTTTCTTTCTTTCTTTCTCTCTCTCTCTCTCTCTCCCTCTCTCTCTCTCTCTCTGTGTGTGTTATGGAGAGAGAAGAAGAAGAGGAGAGAAGAAGACTTTTGAAATGTTGACTAAATCATGCGAAATGAGCAATACTGTAAAGATGGCTAAATTGTGTGTTTTCACCCATGAGAAATGAGTTCTTCTTTTTCCCATAAGGCTTGGAATATGGATTCCATATGGAAATTGAATCTCTGACCTAATATTGAACTTCTGATCTTTGAAGGTACATATTCGGTTTTAAAGCAGCTCCCTGCTTTTATCTACATTGTACTAGTGACACTCCTTTTAGCAGTATGTTTCAGCACAAACTATGGTGTTGGAGTGACTTATATAAATGACTTATTTCCAACAGCACACATTCATTCCTCTTTGAAGTTAACATAAACACTGGCATTTTCTGGCTCCTGAATCCTGGTTCTTCTCACCTCCAAAGAAACTCAAATGAGTTTTTGCTAACTGGGAGTGTCTTCCATTTGTCCTCATTGGCATTGAACGAAGGCCGCCTCTTCCCCTTTCCCTCTTATGTGCTGTTGCAGTGACAGGGTTAAATTGCTAATAGAGGTTTCATAAGGTCTGCCAAAGCCCACTTTTCAACACTTACATCTGTTCAACAATTATTACAGCATTTTTGTCATAAAAAATTCAACACCCTGAGTGTCGTGCTAGCAAAACCTGAAAATTTATGCAGTGAATAGAATAGCTAATTTCTCTAAGGAAATGGGGGTGGGTGGGTGAGGGATGGGGGAAAGAGAAGAAAACTACAGATTGAACTAAATTCTCCAGCACGGTATCTGCACACATCTGACTCCCTCTTTAGGTTTTGTCACCATGTAGCAGATGCCTGAGAAACACTAGACCTTGCAAAACAGATTTATGCCTTCGAAGAAACAATGTTTAAAGCTCAGAAGGGTGCTGCTGTGCCCAGCTCACTATGTCATGATCAAATTGCATTTAAATTGCAGACTTGACTTAGGACAGCAGGATGATTTTGCTTCTTCACTACATTGTATCACTGCAGAATAAATAAAGCTTTTTAGAATGTCTATATTTTATTAAAAGAGGGGGAAAGCAGATATGAAAGAGGACTTGGGAAAGGACAATTGAGGAAAAAGTGGATTATTTAATTTCAGAGATTTTGTGTAAATGCAAGAGAGTTTTCCATAGAAGGAAGACATTTCTTTTTCCCAGAAATGATCTTCCTTCTTTTTCCCATAAGGCTTGGAATATGGATTCTATATGGAAATTAAAGCTGTCTAGTTAGAATGTCAATGGACTGGAACAACAGGCCAGAGGCAATCACCTTCAATTCTCAAGGCTCAGCCTTGTTTCCAGGACTGGTGGTTTCAAGTCACCATGATAATTGCAACAGTGATGAAAGTCTTGCAGCATTGCAGATGTAGCAGAGAAGAAAGAGAATGAGGGAACTGTTTATTTCTAGAAATCACAGGATGGCTCAAAAAGGATTTACCTTACATAACTTACTTCATTAGTTCTACATATAATGTTATCCGGCATAATAACTCAAACTGAATATGTGCAACTCAGAAATAAAAATACAACATATTCATAATGTGAGAACTTTATCATACGTGTAAAATGTAAAATAAGGGATGTGGTGGCTCAGTGGCTAAGACGCTGAGCTTGTGTATCAGAAAGGTTGGCAGTTCGGTGGTTCGAATCCCTAGCACCACATAACAGAGTGAGCTCCCATTATTTGTCCCAGCTTCTGTCAACTTAACGGTTCAAAAGCATGTAAAAATGCAAGTAGAAAAATAGGGACCACTTTGGTGGGAAGGCAGGGTTCCTTGCGCCTTTGGCATTTAGTCATGCCGGCCACATGACCATGGAGACATCTTCAAACAGTGCTAGCTCTTGGGTTTGAAACAGAGATGATCACAATCCCCTAGAGTTGGGAATGTGTGTTTACCTTTACCTAAAATGTATATAAATTTAAGAATAGGTCTACTCCAACATTCAGATATTTGGGAATTGAGATTCCAACTTCTCCGGAGGATTCTAATTTTGGAAAGTTTGCCAACAAGTTCAACAAAATCCAACTATTAATATTTGTAAATTCTTTTTTGTACACAAAAGGTGCCCAAGATACTTTACTTCTTTACTTTATCATAGAAATATAACATTAGAAAATCATTTGCTATTTATAAAGACAGAGTATCTTTTGTGCCAACCAATGAAATACACTGAGAGTTTAAAAAACAAAACTGAGCCAGGTGGCAGATTTAGATGTCTATAAAATACACTTTCTTAAAATCAAGAAAAAGGGCCTGGACCCACCCACAAATTCTCGTATTTCTTTTTTCCCATTGAAGTCCTTTTTGTCCAATAGAATTTAAATCCTAAATATAAATGCTCCATTGTGATAAAAATGTGAGGAAAAAAAATAAGCAGAATTAAGTGCATTTATTCCATAAACACACACACTTTGTTTCAGACAGTTTCTTATGTCCAAATATCAAAACATGAATAAAAATTAACCTACCTGCTTAGTTACTGGAGGAAAATTCTATTATTGGGATAGAAACAAATATGAATACAATTTATTGTACAAATCTTCCCCTGCCATTTCCCAACAATTTTGTACAACAGCTTTATGCCCCTGACATATGCCATCAGAAGAGAAAATTAGGGATTTGATATAAATATGCAAACATTTTCACAGATATTCAACAAATGGAAGCAGGTTTAATTGGAGAGCTGTTATAGCTTAGTTCTACTCTTGATGTATTCTTTGAGTTAGCCCTAGTTTCTGGATAGGCACAATGCATCCTCATCTCATTTGTTTACACATTAATTCTATCTAAGAGCCGAGGTGGCGCAGTGGTTAGGGTGCAGTACTGCAGGCCACTTCAGCTGACTGTTATCTGCAGTTCAGCAGTTCTAATCTCACCGGTTCAAGGTTGACTCAGCCTTCCATTCTTCCGAGGTGGGTGAAATGAGGATCCAGACTGTGAGGGCAATATGCTGACTCTGTAAACCACTTAGAGAGGGCTGAAAGCCCTATGAAGCGGTATATAAGTCTAAAGGCTATTGCTATTGCTATTGCTATCAAGTTGATTATTGAAGATGCTCATTTTGGCAGATAAGGGGTTGTGTCTTAGGGTGGATGATTCATCCAAGCTGCAATTAAGCATCAAATCCATGCATCAATTGTGTGCTAAACTTAACTCCTGCACAGCTCAGTCCAGAATGCATCATTGCATTGGCATCCTTCAGTCTCAAAAGACTATGATATCGTGCTCTGGAAAGAGGTCAAATCTGGAGTGTCCTCTCACAGCGTGAGGCCTGGGTAGATTAATATGGAGGATAGACTGTTACCCAAGCAGCAAGATTCCCCCCTCTCCACATCACTGAAATAGTCCAATGGAATGGCAGAGCTGATACAATTGATTCCAGCTACACTGCAGGAGTTACTAGAACGTGGTTGAATAGTCAGTTGACTCCTGAAGCCTTTTCCAGTAGTGGATATAGCCACAAGGCAGTGGGGGTTTGTAATCAGGTTTCCCTTCTCCTAGAAAAATGGTTCTGCTGCTTTATCTGCCTTTGGGGCATAAAGCCCTCTTCCGCCTTCAAAACCATTGACCCTCTTCTCCTATAACCATGGCACCCTATGAGGTGCTCCAGCCAGGCCAGCTGGACCAAGGTTTTTAAAGGAGTGTTACTCCTCCATCACTCACCCTTTGTCCTGGCTGTGACAGACAGAGCCTGGCTTCCCAAATGTTGGGCCCAGGATGGAGGTGGTTTCAGAATGCAATCACTAGACTACATTAAAAACTGACAATATACACTTATTTAATGAAAGAATGAAAAGTTATCAGTTCAGTCAATTAAAGGATAAAGTATCAGTATCACAAAATGTGTTACCCATATCTCCTTTATCAGCTGTCTTCCTACTCCAGGCACGGTCAAAACATTATTAATGTTTCTGGCTCCATTGACCACCTGACCAAAACACCATTTATATAAATATTCTGATTATGGAATTTATGATTCTCATTTGCTGCTACTATTTCTTTCTTCATTCCCTGCCTATCTCAACATGAATTTTTGTTCCTTCACATTACAAACCTCTACAACTTGTATGAGGTGATTGTCTGTTTTGTTCCAAATTTGATCCTAAGAAGCCTCGGTGTATTTAATACGCAGTTTGAACCAGATAAACATGTTAAAGACAAAGGAAACTGATTCCCTCCAATGTGTTGTTTTTTAAAATAACATAGGACACAATTCCAACTATAAGAAAAAGAACATTTATATTCATGTATTACAGTACATAATGCCATAAATATTATAAATATACAGTTGTCTAAATGTGATTTCCAAGTAGTGTTTTACAAAAGCTCTAAGGAACTTTTACTTAATCTGGTTCAATAATGCTAAGGAAACTGTACTCCAACTATTCATTTTTGATGGTATTAATAGAGTAACAGAGTTTGGATGTACCTTGGATGTCTTCTAGTCCAACTCCCTGCTCAAAGCAGGAAACCCTATACCATTTCAAACAAATGTCACTGAGTATTGGACATGAATGGACCAATTTTTTCTTGATTTGAAAATGCATTGCAACCTTTCTAACTAACTTGCCCTTATTACTCAACCATACATTTTCCTTAACCATGAACTACAGTGATATTATGTACAAAGAGCCTGATAATGTCATAAAAATACACATTTGAGTAAAATATGTCTGTGCTTCTTATGAGAAAACAGCCAAACAGACATTTAAGAAAATGCAAAATGATTTAAGGATAAATCACACAAAATATTTGTGCACGCCTGGCAATGAAACCAGTTGATCATAGTGATTGTGAAGCTGTGGGATCACATATCTATCATTAAAACAAATATATATCAGAGTCACTGCATTCCACAACATCTATTATTACTGAACTAGGATACATTCCCATGAGAATATTGTGACAAAGAGTAATAACATCACACTTGTATGTTCCATAGAGTATGATGTTTATATGAGTTGGCCTTTGTATATTTTCAATTTATTTTATTCATAAAAATAGGTCACTCAAGAGTACAGTCCAGCTCTTCATTGTATGCTGGCAACAAGCACTGACTTGGTGAAAATATATTTAAAACATACCGTTAGTAAAGAGACAGAAATAATTTCTGCATATTTGAGACTTTTCCATTTCCACGATAGCTTCTTACCAATAAATATCCCCATGGAACCACCTTATTACCAAAGGAAAGAGCATTAATCAAAGCAGGGTCTGAAATGCAAGGTACATACCATATACCATATTCAGCTCTGTGGTTGCAAATCAAATGTAGCAAGCAAATTGAGTACTTCCACACTACAGCTTGCTTGACTTAATCCTTCATGTCAAAAAATAAACATGGAAACAAATCTTTAATCTGTTCAAATGCAAATGTGGATGAATCTTTAGATGGTATTGTCAAGAACAGGAATGTACAGATTGGTATGAATCCAATCTATTTTACTTCCCATTTTGCAGAGCAGCTTTCCACGTGACAGATTTATGCCTAGATTTCTAACTAAAACATCTGGACATAAATTTGCTGGTCAGTTTATGGATTTTTTTTTGAGTGGGGGTGTAAGTTACATTTGAGAATATATAAATAGCCAGATTTTTTTTTTAGTGATATTGGTGTCTCCCTTTTTTTGTATCTATTTTTTGGGGGGGGTATGATTTTATATTTTGTATTTGATTTGATGTTCACTGTCTTTGAATGTTTCTATAACAAGAAAAGTGGAACATTAATTAATAATGAATTAGGTTTTTTAAAATATATATATATATATATATATATATATATATATATATATATATATATATATATATATATATATATATATATATATATATATATATATATATATATATAGCTTGTGGATTCTTTTCCACAGCATACATGCTTTGCAGCATGTAATTTTGCTTTTCTTTAACAACATTTCTGGAATGAACACAGAACATCACTATGCTGTGAAAGTGCAGGACTTTTCCTCTGAAAGAAATGATATAAAGTTACTTGGATTTGATTTCTAATGACAAATTGTTATAGATAGTCTTACATAAAAAGCAATGTGATGAAAGTGTTATGTTATGGTAAAGAGTAAATCTTATGCTTCAACCATATTTCTGATATAAATGTTGATTTTACATTGATTTCATCCTAAACTTGATACTTAATAATATGTGTGGATTGGCTACAATCCAGTTCAAATTGCTGATTTATTTTGGATTGTTGATCTGATCCAGTTCACCAAATCCAACTAATTTATAAAATTAAGTTCAATTTTCTTAACCGTGTGTGTATGTGTGTGTGTCAGGGATGTGCAGTCACTAGAGGCAAGGGAGACGGGGCCTCACCAGCCTCCTCATGGAAAGGAAAGGATTTTAAATAATTTTCTTAAAATAATTAAAGCCAGGGTAGTTGCTACCAGAGCATCCGGCGACTTCAGCTAGTCCAGAATGCGGCCGACGCGCAGTGATTGTGGGCGCACCTCTGTTCGCCCACATAACACCTATCCTCCGCGAGCTGCACTGGCTACCTGTTGATCTCCGGGTGCGCTTCAAGGTGCTACTTACCACCTTTAAAGCCCTCCATGGTAGTGGATCTGGGTACTTGAGAGACCGCCTCCTGCCAATTACCTCCCTGCGACCTATTAGATCGCATAGATTAGGCCTCCTCCGAATTCCATCCGCCAGTCAGTGTCGACTGGCAACTACACGGAGGAGAGCATTTTCAGTAGCAGCTCCGACCCTTTGGAATGATCTCCCCATGGAGATTCGTACCCTCACCACCGTCCAGACCTTCTGCACAGCCCTTAAGACCTGGCTATCCCGTCAGGCCTGGGGATGAAGATCGTAATCCGTCCCCACCCGAATGATGAATGAATGGTGTGTACTATTTTATACTCATGTAATGTTTATGTTCATCATTTTTGTGTCCCCCCCCCTATACTTTGTAAGCCGCCCTGAGTCCCCTCAGGGAAAAGGGTGGCCTATAAATATTAATAAAATTCTAAAAATTCAAGTCACAGTGGCTTGGTGTCTGCTCTCAGTATTAACTAGGAGGAGGCCAGAGAACTAGGGGCCTCTTTTGCATTAGGATTTTTTCGCCTTTTAAGAGTTAAGCAAGGGTTAACAAGGGAAGAATTTCTTATGCAAATGAGGCACATATTCTCTCGCCTCCTGTAGAGGGCATTTTTAGAGGCTTTTTAGAGTTTTCTAGGAGCGACTAGCTCAGTCTGACTTCAGAGCTCTGGCTTTTCAAGAGGGCAGGGTAGGGCAGGGAGAAGCAGAGTTGAAATCGTCTCTGAAACAGCTGGAAAAGGTCCGTGTGTGGGGAGGGAGGAGGAATTCAAAAAGTTTGATCGGAAGGCAGCAGGGAAAGGGGGGGGGGATGGCAGAGGAGCTGCTTTCAAGCCTTTGGAAAATATATCCAATCCAACTTCTGTGTTTGTGTTTGAGAGTGAGTGAATGAGAGAAGGATCGAAGTTCTCTGTCTGCGTGTGTCTGTTTGAGAGAGGGGGAGGGAAGGAGAGAGGGAGGAAGGAGTGGGAGGGAGAAGAAAAAGAATGGGAAAACTTATTTTGCAAGGGGGGAAAAATGCTGTCGCTTTAAATCGGAACTTAGCATGCCTGGCTGTGGAATTCTGGGAGTTGAAGTCCACAAGTCTAAAAACAGCCTCACCGGGGCTAAAGCTGACCGTACGTCACTGGTGTGTGTGTGTGGGGGGGCAACTGTTGCCTATGTAAATGACTTAATCTGAAGACAATTCAGTCAGATTTTCAAATCTATTTTGTGAATAAGATTGATGACTCACATTGACTTGTTCAATTGCATTCAATACTCTAATCTTAATTAAAACTGGAGTTGAAGTTAATATTAAACCACATTATGTTCTGCTATCTTGCTTGGCTCATTTTTTTTACTGACCACTCATTAAAGTGCAATTTGTTGCCTTGGGATATTGTATGCAACAAACAGAAGTTAACCAAAAAAGAAAGAAAAGGAAGAAAAGTAAGTAAAATCAGACAGCTCCTCTCAACAATATGGAAATAAGAACGTCTAAGTCACAAGCTTTCTGCAGCTAATTCTGTACATGCATGAAACACCAAACAATGGTTTGGTGTATATTAACTCTTCTTTTGCTCTTCTTTTGCTCACATAAACACACTCAAAGGCTAAAATGCTTAAATGATATGAAGAAGCCTATATCAGCATCAGGGGTGGGTTTCTCGCCCCGTTCCAACCGGTTCGGTTGCAACGAGGCCGGCGGCGTCCTCACGCACGCACGCGGCGTCCTTTCGCACGCACACGGCACATGCGTGTACGCACGCAGCGCGCGCATGCGTACTAGCGTCTGCGCGATGCTCCAGCTGCTCCTGGAGGATCGCGCAGGCGCTGTATGCGTTCTGCGCATGCATGGAAAGCACAGAATTCGTAAAAACCGGTTAAGGAGCGGGCGCGCGCGGGCGCAGGGGGGGGGCTTCACCGTTCCCAGAAGTTACTTACTTCTGGGTTCGGCGACCAACCAGATCGCAGGGACCGGTGCGAACCGGTCGAAACCCACCCCTGATCAGCATACTAAGTTCCTTGAAGCCTGCCTCAGATACTCAGTAATGTGAAATTTCAAAAAATGCTGAAAGTAATTTCTCTTTGGAATTGTTTAATAAAAGAAGACACCATCTTTATTTTTTTCTTCTGCCAGTATATTGGATACATTTTCTAGAATTCCTACATACCTCTTTATTATGAGGAAAACAGTAATTATACCAATACAGTTGAATGCAAAGTTTCATGCAGATTAAACATGAAAAGAAAACAGTGAAGGTTTTAGAGATGCTAATTCCAGTGGTGGAGTTGTTCAACATATATTACATGTTCCCTTAAAAAAAAGAATGTTCACCTCTCATCTGCATAGAACATACAATAGTTTTCCCATTCTTTTCCCCAAAATAAACTCTAATTATTAATCTTAAAAGAAAAAACCAGAAATCATTTTACAGGCAAGAGGTGATCATTAGAATGGCAAAATAGTCAACTGCAGAGCAAGAAAAAACAAAATTTCAAAATCTTTGTCATTATAGCAGCACGTTGTATGAATTTCCTGAGTACAAAATATCTACAGAATCCATTAAGCTTCCAGGATTGTACAGTTTTCATAAATCAACTGAATGTTTTAACTTCCAGATATTTTATTAACCAGTGCTTTAGTTGAGACACATATACACAAAGGGAGAGCTCAAAATGTGGCCATAAATAGAAAAAAATCTGAAAGATATTAACAAAGATGGACACCAAATGACACCAGTCCTGAATAAAAATACCTTGAACACCAGAAAGGCTCTGGTGAGAAATGCATGCATTTTATTTTAGATTATTCATATCAAATGGGAGAAGCGAGGACACTACTCTTTCTTCAGTGTACTTCCTGCCATGTTGAGAGTCAATAGCCAATCACATCAGTAATCTTATGCAATCCTTCACAAGAATGTTTATTTCTCCAAAATCTCTTAAGTAGCAGAATCTGCTGTGCTGTCAATGAAGAGATTCCGGTAAGAACATTTCTGACATCCATCACAAGTCTGTCACAGTGAATATTTCAGGTGACTGAGCCAACACAGAAGCACTTTGTGTTCAGTATCTTGGGAATCTGGATTTTAAAATAGACAACACAAAGATGCTTTCACTTCTGAAATTTTTTAGTGTAAGTCATATAGTGCAATCCAATATATGTCCACTCAGAATTAAGTCTTACTGATTCTGATGAGACTTATTTTTTCTTTATGCATGAATACAAATTACTGTTGCTGTCATCATCCCAAATCAATCCACTACGGGATGAAGGCCTCTTTACTGAAGGTTATGGATGGTAATCAGACTGATGCAATCCAGGTTGATTGATAGATGTCTTTTGATTTTCCAGTATAGAGTTGTGAGACAATGACTGGCACAAAGTCAGCCAGCCAGCTTCTTGTGCCTAAGAGAAGACTAGAACCTGGGTATCCCTTTTCCTAATCCAGCATTTTAAACTCTATACTACATTGATTCTTGTTTATGGTACGTATCTATATATTTGTATTCTCTCTCTCTCTCTCTCTCTCTCTCCTCTCTCTCCTCTCTCTCCTCTCTCTCTCTCTCTCTCTCTCTCTCTCTCTCTCTCTCTGTGTGTGTGTGTGTGTGTGTGTAGCACTTCTATGGACAATTCATCTTGAGAACCTAAATATGTATACAAGATTAGATGTTTGTATATGCACATTTTTTAAAAAGTTTTCTTCTTCTCCCTATGACTACATATTTATTCTTGAAATTTGTTGAACTTACCTGTGAACTCCCTGAGCAGGACTTCACACTCTTAGATGCCTGCGTTTGATTGTTCAAAATAAACAGTTCCATGCAGACTGGCATAATATAGCAAATTAATCACATCTGCTCTGGTGCACTTTACAGGTGTGCAGTATCTAACATTCTTCTGAGCGGTGCTTATCTCCATTGCTTGGCCGAGGGAACCAGCATTATCCGAAGACATTTCCATGATCATGGGGCCAGCATGGCTACCTGCCAAAGACACATGGAACACATTTATCTTCCCATCAAAGTGGTACCTATTAATCTATTTGCATTTGCATGCTTTTGAACTGGTAGGTAGGCAGGAGCTGGGGCAGGAACAGGAGCTCACCTCATTGTGCAATGCTGTATTTGTGTGTGTGTGTATGTATGTGTGTGTATGTGTGTGTGTGTATATATATACACATACATACATACATACACTGAAAATATGATGGTTCACAATAATTTATGTTATAATCATAAGCAAAAAGACAGAATAAAAACTAGAAATAAAAACCACTCCATGACCATACAGTAAACCTCAAATGTTTTGTGGAAAAGCTTCATTTTCATAACTTTTTGAAAAGATTCAAGTGCCAGGTGAACCCTTGGGAAGAGGCTATTCAACAAGACATATGTCACCACTCTTCTTCACATATGTGAGGATTCCTGAACATCCTCAGATTGAGCAAGTGTACAAAATGGGTCATAACAAAACGTTGGAAGGCACTCTTCAACTTTCACTTTAAAATAATAGATATCATTTATCAGGCACTGATTAGCAGGTATAAGGTAAAGGTAAAGGTTCCCCTCGCACAAATGTGCTAGTTGTTCCTGACTCTAGGGGGCAGTGCTCATCCCTGTTTCAAAGCTGAAGACGTTCTCCATGGTCATGTGGCATGACTAAATGCTGAGGGGCACCTTCCCACCACAGGTGGTTCCCATTTTTCTACTTCCATTGTTTACGTGCTTTCAAACTGCTAGGTTGGCAGAAGCTGGGACATGTAATGGGAGCTTAGTGCTAGGGATTCAAATTGCTGAACTGCCAACCTTTCTGATCGACAAGCTCAGCATCTTAGTCCCTGAGCCCCTGCATCCCCTTTGTATAAGTAACAGAAAATTGGGATCTTCTCTGACACAGATTCTATGAGTAGCATTGTCAATAATAGCAACAACAGCACAACAGTATTTGATGAACCCAAACTCATAACAGCATTTAAAATTGTTCTAAAATGTTGTTTATTATTAAACAATGCCAATTATTATTGTACTGCATTGGTACCATGCAAAACTCTAGCAGGACAAGTCATTTTGAAGACAATTCAACTAAACCAAACAGATATGTAAAGAGAAGTTGCATGGCATTTTTACTTAGAGATTGGAGCAGCCAAACGTTTATTTCACATGCTCCACTGTCAGCAATTCCCATGGTCTTTCTGAATGTTCAGAAATATCTTGCCTCAAAGCAAATAGGCTACTCAAGACAGATTAGCCCTGCCTCAACAGTTCACAGTTCATAGGTCACAAGTTCACAAGGGGAAGGGAGGCTTCACTTTAAGCACTTTGAGCAGCACAGCGTATTGCATCTATTCTGATACTCAAAGTGTTGAGTTGGGGTGCATCCACTTTGCATAGCCCTAATTTTATCACCTCCTATTCAAACAGAGAATTGAGAGTGAGCGGAAAAGGCTTGCCTGAAGCCATTTAAGATAAAGTAGGAATTTAAGGATTAACATCTCAATTTTAGTCACTATGCTACACCATCTCTCGGCTTCTTTCCCTGAAAATGAAAAATAATAGTGATCCCAAAAAGAAGCCTCCCTCCCCTTGCTACCCCATCACCCTATGCAATGTGTTTAATCAAATCCCTCAACTTTTAGGAAAATAGTCACTGTCTCTCTGATTCTTTTTTTTTAACAAAAACTTTATTCTCTCTGTAAGCATTAAAGGCAAATTTTGTGAATGAAAAATAACAGCTATCCCAATTGGCTTTCTTTGAAAAGCTCCACTTGGCATTATTTTTAATTCTAAGCACAAACAGGTTTGCCAGCAAATACTGGCTCACTTGAGTTTCGTTTATAAAATGGTCATTAAGTTCATATCAAACATGTGTGTTTCGGAGTTAAATCCTTTAAAACAATGTGATAGAATAAGTAATCATTTGACAGAAATGCTTCTAATGAATTAGATTTCAAAACATTGGAAAGTCATTCCAGGAAAACCTTTTTTTTACCTTACTGAAAACATATCATTAGCCTTAATTTAAGTCAAGGTGAGGTTGGAACAGACATTGCAGAAAATTGTTGAGTAACTATTGTTTAATCCCATTTACGGACACTTTCAACAATGACACAGATATAATGAGATATTTAAAATCCTTGGGCCAATCTTTTGCTAATGCTTTTTACAGTGGATAGAATGAGTAATTCAATATACACAAGTGAATCTCTTGCATGCTTTTTCTTGATTTGTTGGGTGCATGTAACATAAATTGTGAAACCAATCTATTAATGACTCAAACTGGAATCTAGTTTCCTTTCCTTTACATAGGGGCCTTCAGCGATTAGTATCATAATAAGTAGATCAATAAGATGTGCTTTAGTCAAACATTTGTCATGTGCTAAAATTAGAACTGGGCTGCCGTTATTGAATATTCTGTCAACATATTTTCATCTCAAGGAAGATAGCAAAAATATTAGCAAGTGGCAAAATTATCTGGTCAGCTTGAAATGACAATATTCAAGTATTCCTTTGTCTACTTTCCCCTCCACCCTTAAATCTTTTTTTCACGTCTCCATCAGAAATTAACATGTAGAATAATTTGTAGGATCAATAAACAATAAATGTACTAATACTAAAAAATCTTCATTATGTTCCATATGTTTACACTTGGCAATAACACTTCAGTGGAAAGCTTCTGAGATTTGCATAAGAGTTCTTATGTCATGGCATGACTTCCAGATTCAGACCTTTCCTCACCAGGATTTATGAAATTAGTAATCCCGGTTTCATACCCTCTCTTCATACACTTCCAGAAGCAACAAATGTATTTCCCCCACTTTCATAATCATCATGCACAAACTTTTTGGATCTTTGGCATATGAGAACAGCCTTGAATTTCTGTGAATGCTACAAAATCCTTTGGGAATGTTCATATTGGTCCTTTCAAAAAATGATAGTTTTCTGAATGGAGCATGGAAACTCTCTTGCATATTCTCCCATAACATTATAGGTAGTCCTCAACTTGTGAACACAATTGTGTCCAAATTTTCTGCTGCTAAGCAAGATAGCTATCAGGTGAGTTTTGCCCCATTTTATGACATTTCTTGCCACAGTTGTTAAGTGGATTGCTGCAGATTCAAGGTACTAATTATGACCTTTAAAGCGCTCCATGGCTTAGGCCCAGGATATCTGTGAGACCACCTACTGCCACCGGTAGCCTCCCACCATCCAGTGCGATCCCACAGAGTTGGCCTCCTCAGGGTGCCGTCGGCCAGACAGTGTCAGCTAGTGACCCCCAGGGGGAGAGCCTTCCCTCTGGAATGAGCTGCCCCCGGAGCTTCGTATAATCACCGACCTCCGGTCCTTCCGACGCACCCTAAAAAGTTGGCTTTTCCAGCAAGTCGGCCTGGCCTGAACAAAATAAAATAAATGATTGATTATTGTTAATGTTAATTGAATTATTTAAATGTTATTGTTAATTTTAATTGGGTTTGTTTTTTGGATACTCTATCTATTTTTTTTAACTTTTGTAATATGTATTTTTTTTAATGTTGTATGCCGCCCTGAGTCCTTTGGGAGAAGGGCGGCATATAAATCTAACAAACAAACAAACAAACAAATAGTTGCTAAGTTAGTAACATGGTTATTAAGTGAATCTTAATAAGACCATTGAGTTTCCTTGTCAGAGGGTCACAAAAGGCAATCACGTGACCCCAGGACACTGCAGCAGACATAAATACATGCCAGTTGCCAAGTGTTCAAATTTTGATCATGTGACTGCAGCTATGCTGCAATGCTTGTAAGTGTGAAAAGAGGCACAAATCACTTTTTTCAGTGCTGTTGTAACTTTGAACAGTCCCTAAACAACTGGTCAAGGACTATCTATAATTTAAATATTTTAAATAATGGTAGTAGGATAGTTAAACAAGAAATCAAGTGTGCAAAGATAGGCATAAATAGTCACAGACAAATTAAGAAATAATTTTCAAAGTGCCTAGTTCACAGGGTTTGAATTTTTAACAAGTATTTTTCAATCCTCTTGATATCTGACATTTGAAATACATTAGTGTATAGAATAATGTTTTCTCAAGTATCTGATGATCATTTCCTCATTTGTCTTTAGTTAATCAAGTATCACTTAACTGCAATGAATGACTTTAAGAGAAGTCATAGTTGAGTAGTTCCTATGACTGAATCTGATTTTGCAAAAAATAAAAGCTGATGCTCAAAGCTCACCAGAAATTCTACCGAGAATGGCATAAAAGAAACAAGATAAATTAAAGAAGAGATAAAATTATTACAGAAACAAAACTCTGCCAAGAATATCTGTATTTGGCATCTGGAAAATAAATTTAGTTGGTGAATTGTTTCCATGTTATAGTTCTACACCTCATTGTGAAAAGGTAGCCAAATAAAATTTTTATTATTAGAATTTATAAAATGCTGACATAAGTAAAGAAAACAAAAGAATTTCGTACAAAGAAGAAATATTGCTTTTATTTTGTTTAAGTAAATCATTTTTTCAGATTATGTTATCATTTAACCGTTGCAACTGATACATATGAATCAGTTGTAATATGAATTGTGTTGCATTTCTCCCCCCCCCGAACTTGATAAATTAAGATAAAGAATACTGATTTGACTTAGACCAATTTAGATGACACCTTATTCAACTTCTGAAGAGAGAGTCAGAGAAAGTGAACATTTTTACCTCCTTTCAGCTATCAAAAAATGTCCCAGAGAGATGTAGAATTTTACCACTGAACAGAATTAAGATTTGCAGATATAGTAAATCTTTTTGAATCAGGTCTAGGAGTTTTGATGATAGACTTGTGTGAATTGGAAGAGGGAAACTGGGGAGAGTTAAGAGTCATGTCTATAACATTTTTTATTATGACAGAATTAGATTACCTTTGTCAGGATTTGATGAAATATGGCTTTAGCTGTCTCTTCCTTTGGGATAAACTTTGCAGATTGTAAGAGATAAATTTGGAAGTTTTCATATGAAGATAATATTTAAAATTCTCTATTTTTCCTGTTTGTTTTGCAATTTCAGATATTACAAACATACTTCCTGGGAAGAAATTTTTTAGAAAAATAGGTATAGGGATTTTTATTTAATTACTGTCAAGGTTCTGACTGATGAACCCAACCAAAGCAAATATGATTGAGACGGACCAATCTCTTTAGGCAAAACTTTATTGAGTACAACATTTTGGCACTTTTGAAGGCAAAACCAGATCTAGAGTTAAGTTCAAATTCCACCCCCATTCCACCCCCCAATTAGCTCAGGTAACATTGTCCAACATGTCTCCGGATATTATTGTGGGAAAGTCTTTTTTGGCTTCGGTAAACACCTGCCAAAATGTCCTTGGTTCTCATGCCAACATCTTGACATCTGGACCATTTTCTGTCTCCCTCCCCCCATAGTTTGTTGGCAAGCTGAGATGTGATAATAACGATAGTACTTAGACTTATATACTGCTTCACAGTGCTTTTACAGCCCTTTCTAAGCAGTTTAAAGAGTCAGCATATTGCCCCCAACAATTTGGGTCCTCATTTTACCCACCTCAGAAGGACGGAAGATTGAGTCACCCTTGACCTTGGCAAGACTCGAACTGCCAAATTGCAGGCAGGTAGCAGGCAGCAGAAGTAGCCTGCAGTACTGCACTCTAACTATTGCAAGTGTTTCGAAGCTTGACACTATCATGAGATGAGAAAGAGGTTTAGTGCAATGGAGCCATTTTCTATACCCTCAAGCTGTGTTTAATTGCAAGTCAATACATGTCAGCCCTTTAAGGTTGACCAAATCAGTAAAGAGATACTGCAGGGATTCCAGAAATACTAATAATATTATTATAGAGCATAGAAAGAGACTGTCTTAAAACCATGCCCAAGTTTCTCTGTGTCCCATGTTATATTAAAGAAAATAAAGCCAGGGTTATTTTGGTTTTCTTTTCTGCATTTACTTCAATCTCTAGAGACTGTAATAATTTCTGCAAGCCATTATATTCAGTATGAATCATTACTAAAACTCTCCAGCTTATGTGGTAGGGCAGGGTGGGATCTTTCTTAAATCCCCTTATGCCAGAATGGCATCCATTCAACTATTTATCCATTAAATTTCAGAGACTTTTTTTTGTAGAAACATACAAAATAAAATCTGCCACTTTTGTTGTGCATAATTTACCCTAGCAGTCAGGTTTAATACACATTTGCCCTAATATGTACATATTTTACTGGGTTAACACAATGTACCCACTGTATTTATTTTGTGTGTGTCTTTCTTAAAACAGAGCAGATTATGTACATGAGCCTCTAGCCTATACTGTCAAACTCCATGAATTACATGCTATGCAGGATTTCATTTTGACAGATCTTGAATCCAAAGACAGAGTCAGATTGTTCTCCTTGCCAATTTGCAGCAAACACTTGTTGACGACAAAAGTTAAATAGTTTTCTCTTCCTCCCCTTGCTCCCTCTTGTTCCTTCCTTCCTTCCTTCCTTCCTTCCTTCCTTCCTTCCTTCCTTCCTTCCTTCCTTCCTTCCTCTCCCCCTCCCTTCCACAGCTCTTTCTTAAAATAAACTACATCCAATGGTTAACAATAGGAAAAAAGTATTACAATAACTTTCAGAGCTGCAGTAAAATTCAGTTTGCATCTGTCCTCTAAATACATTCATTTCTCGCACAGATAAAGGAGCAAGGAGAACGATGCCTGTCTGACTGACAGATATTTTATACAGCAGTTGGGTAGAAAGTACAATAATATGAGGAATCGATATCTAAAAGTAGCATTAACACTTCATTTGTTTGCATGAAGAACATTCTGTTCACTTTACTCAACTGCTTTAGCAGGCTTAGTACAAGAACAAATTGATCTTGATATCTGTGAGGATGGAAGACAAATTTAAAAGAAAATGAAGATAATTTATAGCCAGGGATCTTTCTCTGTCAAAGTAATAAGATACAGATTCCTTTCTGTGGGGTAATGGATATTTTGTGGATGCTGTATTTTCGGGAGAATCTTTTTCAGTCTCTGATTTGACACTGGTACATTGGTTGTTCCATTCCTTTGTGTATCTGCTCAAAGGTGACAGGCCATGGCGTGACAATTCCATGAATCCCCCTGACCATTTTATGAAATGCAAAACCGTGGAGGTCTACCTCTGACTGTAGTGTAGACAGTCATCATCTTCACCCCAAGATGTTATTTTAGGTTTTAATACAGGAGAAGTAAATCCTCAGATATTTAAAAGGCAAGGAATATGTTACCTGTTCCAAAAAGATAACAAAATGGATATCAGATAAACCTCCTTAAAGGTAGGTGTGTGTGTGTGTGTGTGTGTGTGTGTGTGTGTGTGTGTGTGTGTGTAACACCCGCAAACACAGAGCCAAGCAAAGTTATGATTGATGAAATCAGTTATTCTGGCAGTGGGAGATGATAGAGATAGATAGATAGATGATAGATAGATAGATAGATAGATAGATAGATAGATAGATAGATAGATAGATAGATAGATAGATAGATAGATATGGATGGATGGATGGACGGATGGACGGACGGACGGACAGACAGACTTTCACCTTTGTGTTCACTCACAACACTCAGAACTTCCAGGTGGTTTAAAAACACAAAAATACAAAATACAAGAAAAAGGTAAATGAATGCAACAAAATCTTACATTAAAATTATTAACCTTTAAACTCTTGCCCTGCTAACTACTGGGATAGTGGAGTGAAATGCACCTCCTTAGGAAATGGAGCCGCCAAGGAGAAGGATCTTTCTCATTAACCCCAGAGTCAGTCTTCTGGTAGTGGAGGCACTTTCAAAAAAAGCCTCTCCTGTTGAACAAACAACTGGGTATTTTCACAGTAGGAGATTTAGTCCTGCATCCAGTTAGGAAATGTAGGATTTTAAAGGACAACACCAACATCTAAATTTATAGGGAACTGGTTGTGAGAGTAGATCTTTTAGTACAGGAATAATATCAATCCTGTAATTTTGAACCAATAGCAATCTCCAGAAAATGTTCAAGGGTAGCTCCACATAAGGCACATTGCAATAATCAAGGCATGATAAATATAGTAATCAAGGCAATTTCCAGAAAATATTCAAGGGTAGTCCCACATAAGGTGCATGTTCCTTCCTTTCAGTTGTGTCTGATTGATAACATGCATAACTGTTGCTAAAATGGACAGGCTCAGTAAGGATAGTGCAGTAGCTATAATTATGCAAATACACATTTTGCCCTAGTTTCTGCCCGCAAATTCAGTGACAGGTGGGGGAAGGGGAAGGTCTTTTTAAACATTATAATTGCCTTTTTTCCAGCATGCAGTCAGTGAGAGCAGCGTTCTCTTAATCACCTCCCTTAATCATGGGGCCACATTTAATTAATCAGGAAAGACAAAAGTCAAGTAAGAAGTCCTCTTGGATTATTTAGCAGCTTTTTATATCATTGAACGTGGTATCCTTCTGGACCATCTGGTGGAATCATTCATTTGTACCAAAAAATGACTGAGTGGACCAAGAGAACTAACAAAGTTGTATTTCATCTAGTTCCTGACATAGATCAGCTACCAAGACAATCAAAGCCATCTGAAATGATGGGGTGAGACATTTGGTTTATCAAAAAAGAGGCAACATAGTCCAGATGTGAGAGACATGGGGGGAAAAGCTTTTCAAACAGGCTTTGCCTTAATTAACTCAATGTATCTGAGGCTGGGAATGTATTCTTTCAGTTTCCAAGATTCTGCTTTTTACCACAATCAGCATTAAATACACAGTCCTGAAATCCATACTCTATTCACTTCCATAGTTTGCCATCTGTATGGGATTTGGCAGATGAAATCCAAGTTGAAATGGCTTCATAATTTATTTTTTAAAGATAGATGTGAACCCTCATAATATTAGCTAAAAATAGCATGTCTGAGACTGGTTAATCAAGATGATACTCAGTTGAGGTTAAAAAAGGGCTTTTCCAATAAAACTGTGTTTAAATAAATATTCAAACATACACATAGCCATAAGATATTGTAGGTCTTAATACAGACTCGGACTCTACAGGCTTTTAATAGAGAGTCCTGACAGATGTAACTAACCAAAAAGGGCAAGGATCACATAAGCAAGTGGAATCCCTTATCTCCCCCTGCATACTGCTCATCTCCTCCAGATCTACAAGCTGAAAAGAATCGGTAATAACCCAAGTTGCAGTTGCTAAGATTACTTATGATCTGACTCAACAATGGAGTACAAGTGGGGGACAAATCCAATTTATTTTATCTGAACAGAGTGGTGAAAATTGCTTACACTAAGCCTCTAATAGTCCCACCTCTCCTCTCCCAGTATTTTGATGAAGATGCCAGATGAAGCATTGAGCTTTCTGTGGAGGTGCAATGTAAGAAGAGAAATAAACTCTCTTCTTCCCTGCACCCACACATGCAAAGTAACATTTCAAATCTCTCTGAAAGATATTCCCATGTGATATTTGGTCCAACTTAAATAAGAATTCCTCCATTTCATCTCCAATGTATAATTACTATCGCTCCAAAATCAGCTTCCCTGTAAACTAAATGGCTGGCTGACTTCTTCAGAGGGAAATGTCCAACCAGCCTAAGTGTCAAACCAGCCTAAGTTCATTATTTATTTCTACTGGTTTGGACAAGTTTGGGCAAACTGGTAGCTCCGACTCTCAGCTGGGCCCGTCCACCCCTGCGCTATACTCACCTATATTCCCTTTTCTGAAGCCCAGCTGACAGGCGTGGCAGAGTGGATTGCCACGCCTCAACTGTTTTCCTCCCCAGCAGTAATACGGAAGGTGATTTCTCTTAAACTGCGCACTCAGCGAACTGGTTGTCAAATCAATAGGATCTCAGCCCTGAACCCACCTTTATTATAGGTATAAGTAATACGAGGTAATGAATATACCTAATACTCTTTCCTCCTTCTATTTTCTGCGCAATAACCGTGTGAGGCGGGTTGGGCTGAGAGAGAGTGACAAGCCCATGGTCACCCAACTGGCTTTCATACCTAAGGTGGGACTAGAACTCACAGTCTCCTAATTTCTAGCCTGGTTAACTTAACCCCTAGGTCAAACTCATTTTTGATAGTATAGTGAAAAAACCTTACACACACTTTAATGTGTCCATGCTTCTGTGGTTGTTTATTGCTGCTTTCATTTCTTACCATTGTTGCTTAATTTTATTGTTTAATTTATTTTGTATAATTTAAGCTGCATTTTAATATATATATGTATCAATTGTTTTAAATGATTGCTTTGATTGCTTGGATTCTATTGTAAACCACTTCAAGAATTTTTAAGAAAAGTGATTCAATCATGTTTTTAATCAGCCTGTTGATAATCAGTGTCTGGGTCTCATAGAATCTCTTTACGATTTAGTGAATCCTGTATCAAGTAGGCACTTTTTAAATATATATATATATCAGTGGAGGGCCAATGGATTTTCTTTTTTGCTTGGATTGCATCTCTGAAAAGGATAAAAGTCATTTCTTATGAGTACTAATATGAGTACTTATCAGTTTTTTTCTCTTGTGGCTATTGAAATAATTTTTAACTAAATTTGGAAGCATTAGAAATTATCTCAGTAAGCATTGAACAAATATATAGATCTTCATGGTAACAGTATTAAACATGACACTGATCTTTAGTGACACAGTTCTGGGTGGAATAAAAGAAAAAGGAGCTATCTTCATACTTACTGAGAATTAATATCAAAGCATATTACTGGTTAACATGCATACAGCTGCTGCACCCTGAAGAAGATATTGATCTGCAAAATAAAAACAAAACACACACAAAAAAATCCCATTAAGATGCAATCAAAAGAAATGGAATATCCATTTCTATCTCCATTGGGAAAGAGCTGTACAGATTAATGGTAGACAATGGCATTTTCATTTAAACCTATTTATTTTACAAGAGCTTCTGTGTCTTTTCTTCCAGAGGTAAAAAATATATCTTATTCCCTATCTGTTAAACAACCTGACAGTAAAATATGACACAGCCACATTCATCAATTTATTGATTTTAATGACCTTATGTATAGTTCAGGCATAGGCTATTTTTTGAGCACATTTGGCTTTTCAGAGCATATAGTAAATGTAGTTGCAAAATGACTGCCATGGGAGATTTGCTTGCTCATAAAATGGCTGTGATGGTAGTGGTCATGAGTCCCAGGGCATCCATTGATCAGACATCTTCAGGCTCTACCTTGTAGTAACCAGTGAGATTTGTGTGAGGCTTAAAGCATTTCTTGGCATAAAAGGTGACATAGACTCAATATCTCTGATGGTGATTTTGTCAAAGCCAATGGTGTTCCTGTGGTGTTCTAGCTGTTTTGGGAGTGCACCAGAGATGTTATTTACTATTGGTATTATTTGTTGCTGATTGTGGCTGACTGTGCAATGAACCATAATAATAACAATAATAATTAAGTGCCTTGGGTCAGTCCCCAAACAGCTGGAGCACTACTTGAACACCATTGGCATTGACAAAATCATCATCAGTCAATTGCAAAAGGCAGCTTTACTCAGAACAGTTTACATCCTGTGGTGATACCTTTAGGACCATTATACATTAATATCTTCCCATCAAGGTCCTTGGGAAGGACTCAATAAATGGATAAAAATGCCAAATCCAGTCGACATTTTTATCTGGCTGACTGTGTGTCCAACCAAATAATTCATTCTGTTAAAAGCTTTGTTTGTATGTAATTAGACCACTGTATGGGCAAGGCTCCTGTACAACCATCAAAGAAAGCAAAATAGTAAATGAAGGTGTTGCTGAGATTTTTATAGCCACTTCATAAAAGCCACTTCTAGGGAGTTTTTCAGAAATACCACCAAGCACATATTTTCAACACAAATACATGCTATTGTTGAAATACATTCTGTGGTGCTTGTTGTAAATCTATGGTGCTTGTTGTAAATCTACATTAGGGGTAATATAGAAACAGAGCGGGATATGTTTCTTTTTATGACACCCTGAGTAAAAGCTTTCACACAGCTCCCAATGTACAGTATTATGATATGATAGCCTTGCCAACACACTGTAAAGTTGCTATTGTGACTCTTGCCTCTACCTGAGTAGTACATAGCATAAAGTGATATTATTCTTTTTTTAATTAAAACAAATATTTTTAAAAATTGTTTTTTACTCAGGAATTGACCGTTTCATTCCATTGCATAGCTGATGGTGATTGTCTTTTAATAAAGTGTCAATTTGTTTGCCTTGCTCGTTTTTTTAAGAAAAAAACTGGGTGTGGAGGATGAGAACATATGTTGGAGGCTATTTGATTAAAGAACTAAGCAAAGACTCTAAGGGGAAAGGTAATTAAATTTTAACTTTATGGTAATAAAAAAAGATGCCCATGAAATCAGCCAAAACTAAAATTCAGAAGCATGGCTTTCTCATCTTGAAATGTTACACCCATAAAAGAAGCCCGTAAAATTAATCTACCTAGCAATCAGCTCAAGGGAAAAAAAACTTTTAAGCACTTATGGTATAATATCCAAAATTCCATCTTCTTTTCTCAGTCATATATCAACAGCCCATGTATTTGGAAAAATAAGATCTGCATTGCACAGAAATATTTGCATTGTAAGAAAAAAGAGTGGTAAGGTATATCATTTCCAGAGAGAGTTGGCATGTGTAAGTGGTCTCTAAAAATACAATCAATGCTAGACAGATGGGCAAATATATAAAGGCATGAGACAAGGCCTGAGATTTTCAATTTTCTGAGGTATTTAGAATGTAGAATGAGAGCAAAAGGAATGTTGTTAAATTAATTTAACTTAATATATGTGGCATCATATAGAGTGGTGTATAAATTAATGTTGTAAAGTAGTCCTGATAATGTGGATTATTTTGGATGAAATTTGGGGAAGATAGTTATTTAATAAGAGGAGAAACAAGAAAACTTCCAAACAAAGCAAGCTTCTTTTATATATACATGTTACAAGGTTTGAGTTGATAGAGAAGAGAGAAGAGGAGGCAAATGAAGAGACTTCTACTATTTTAATTGCCAAGTTAATCAAATAAAGTTATTTTAGATCCACTTGGAAAGATACTGATAATATTTTGCATTCAGATCTATCTTTAAAATGCAAATGCACACACAAAAAAGAAACAGACATATCTTACATTTGGGACCTTGCCAAGAACTTTGTTGTGCAGATTTATATCATTCTAATAAAAGGCCTTCACTTGCACAAATTCTTGCTTCTGTAAATAAATACTTGCTTGTTATGCATTACCAGTCTTGACAGAAATCTGTCAAAAACCCTGTTTGCATGGAACAATGGCAGTAACACCATACAGGCTTGCTGTTTTCCCCACACCGCACCTATTCGTGGCAGCAGACTATGCCTTCTAGTCCTGGCTTAGGTGTGAAAGTCACTCTTCCAGCCATAGAAAGGAAAGCCAAAACACGTCTATTTACCAACTTAGATGAGCATGGTAGATTATTGTCCATAAACATCAATGAAGAACTCTTCATTCTCAAGTGGATTGATTCATGCTGACTGTACATAGTGGTCTTCAAAATAGGAAGAATCAAAATCACCCAGTAAACCTCTTTGGCTGAGGATGAACTTGAAGTTGTCACAGCAATTAACAGCACCCAGTTGACATTGACAAATCACAAACAACAACAATAAAAAAACCTATGTTGGTACTAATCTTAACTCTAATTCCTAACCATAACCTTAATCCGAACCCTAACCCTGGCTAGTTCCTAAATCACTGGCCATCAGGAAATCCCTGGATTGTAGGCTAGAACTGAACTAAATGAATTACAGGGCTACCATCAGTGAACTATTGGACAGCATTACTTGGTCTGTTGTGTGGATGCTTGGGTGGTTTAGGGTCGGGGGATTTTTTTGGTGGGTGTGTTTGGGAATTGTTACGTGTGTTGGGCCTAGTCTCTGGGTTTTATGTGAATTTTGTTGCATATGTAAACCTGTATATATGTACAATGACAATAAAGTAAAGTAGTAGTAGATTGAGAATTTATTTTTTAAAATCCTGAAACAAGACAGAAGCCACTTCAATGTTGTTGCAAAGAAGAGAAACAAACACAGGGAGTCTTTGGAGTCATCTGGAGTTGATTTCACTTTAGGGAACACTTTTACTTCCCCGAGTCTAAGGCTTTAATGAGAGAGAAGGAGAGAGAGAGAGAGAGAGAGAGAGAGAGAGAGAGAGAGAGAATATTTCATAACCATCTCATTCCATTTCTCTACTTCACACACAACAGATATCCAGGGATTCAGAGAGAGGTCTTTCCTGAATCCACCCAGAGTTTCTTGAAACTGAACAAGGGCTTGATTTCCATGCAAAACATGCCTTCTTCCACTGATGTCCAGCCATTCCCCATCCAGTTGATAAACTGATGTTTTGTTTCCATCAGTCAATGTGATTTACATTCCTGAATCTGGGAATAAATACCCCTCCAGACAAATTTCCTCATGTTCCTAAAACACTGAGACCAGGCATAATGGTGGACTTTCTTTGAAAGATGTATGCGAAGTCTACTGAGGACCGCTAAACCCATGAAAATGCCTCTGCAATTGATTGCCAAAAAACACAAACCTCTCTGCAGATATATATTGGCCCTGCCAATGATTTTCTGTTTAACTTGTAATCAAAACAACTCAAACCCAGTTACCGTTTGCATATCTGCCAAGACTCTCAATTTCGGCAGTAGGCAGCAGACTCTCAGGATGACAGCTTGTCTTTCAGATTTAAGCTGAATCTGCCAAAGCTCCACTACAGAGGCAACTGGTAAATTAAATGCCAACAAGCAAGGACATTTATGTAACTTTATACTCTGCACATGAAGGGACATCACAGTACCTCTTCATTCTAATTGGGGTTCTGTCTGCGCAAGTCAGGTTGTTGAATAGCGATTGCATCCGCACTGAAGACATGGGATGTCAGTGCTATTATTACTGCCACGGGTGAGAATTAGACAGGGATGGCCCCAGACATTTTCCTGCCTGAGGCAGGAAAGGAAAAAAAATAATAATTTCAGTTCATTCACCCCACAAATACAAATACATAGGCCAACTGGATGGACAGTTGACTGTTAACTTCAGCTTTGGCAAAAGGACTATCTATTCTTAAGCACGAGTTGAACAAGTCAATGTATTGTTTGCCAAGTAGGTTGTGTGTCTCCCCAGTTTTTATTTCCCCAAGAGAAGATGGGAGAAACTGTTGCTGATACTCAGCATCCACCATCTAGTGTGATTGATAATACTGCAGTCTTTATTTATTGAATGAATTGTTAATGACTAATCAAAGAAAAACAAAGGAACAAATGCTAAATACTCTACTGAACTATGCAAACCATGCCAACTATTCTATGTTGAGCACTAAAATCAATTAATATCATTATGTCTTAGGTTCAAAAATGTTCTGTATGTGTAGAAAAATAATGCCAAATGCAAGAAAATACCTGCATCCTTCCAATTTCTGCATACCACAGCAGCCCCTAATGGCACGTCTCATGTAGTTCAAAAGGATTTGTCTTGTCTACAGAAACAGCTATTTAGGCTTATGACAGTGACAGCGGGGAGTGAAACCACTGAATTTTGGTGCTGAAAGGGATCACATGATCCCAAGGATTATCTCGTGAAAGTCTGATTTAATCTTAATATGTCTCAGAATAAAATCACTTCAGATTTAAATTTATTGAGATAATATGTCCTTGAGGGGTATTTATTGTCCTTGATATGTCCTTATGTGAAATGATAGAATTCTTAAAAATAGAAGACGGGACTAAAGTATTTGAGTTACAAAACCCTTTTCAGATTACTTTTAGAAATTATGAGAAATTAAGAAATTTACACTATCATAGTTCAAGCTGTAATGTGTGCATTCATCACTGTAATTATACAATGCTTATCACACCCACAAATTCTTTTCATACTTTCACAGTAGGATCTTATTACATATAGATCAAGACTAGGAACACACACACACACACAAATAGCATTTGTTTCCATTTTTTTTAAAAAAATGGCAAAATTAAGATTTTTTTTTAAATGTAAGTGATCAGATTTTTTTAAACAAATTTAAAATTACACTTCCAAAAGAAAAGAAAAAAAGAAATCACAATGAAAATTGGGACATTATTTCTTAAGAGCCAGTCCCAGAATGCAGAGACTGGCCCTAGTCTGCACTGCAAATGATAGCTTTTTAAGTATCATAGAGTTTGGCCAAATTCAGCTGAATTCTGTATCCAGTATTAAATGCGGCTGGTTTGAAAAATTTGAGAGATTCCATAACAGTGATGGCTTTTGTGAAATCAGTCAAATCTAAATTGGAACTCTTAGCTAGCTTTGCTTCAGAGATTCAGTGGGCCACAGACACACAAGTGATGTAACCGTATACATTGGTACATTTTCCCCAAGAGGCTGTGGAGTACTGTGATTGACAACTCTAGCTTTAATCACAATTAGCGGCTTTACTAGGGGTCACCAGGCCCGTGATGGTGAACCTATGGCACACGTGCTACGGGTGGCACACAGAGCCCTCTCTTTGTGCACAGCAGCCATCGTCTCAGCCCAGCCCAGCTCCTGGCAGCCAGCTGGTCTTCGGGTCTCTGCCGTGCATGCGTGGAGGCAAGGTGCATGTGAGGGAGGCACACACACATGTGCAAGGGGCCAGGGTGCATGTGCAGAAGCACTTGCATTGCATTTTGGGGCATCACACAACACCCCGCACCTCATTCTGGCTTCTAGGTTGGTGCGGGAGAACTTCAAGGCCCAAAATGGGGGGGGCACAGGCGGCCCCCTGTCCCTCATTTTGGGCCTGGAAAGCCTCCTGCACCAACTGGAAGCTAAAAAAGGTGGGTGAGGGTGGGTGCATGCATGAGGGGCGGGGTGCACAGGGGGGTTCACATCAGTGGTGGGTTGCAGGCGGTATACCCCATATGGGCGTACTGGAGCCTGCCCGGAGCACCGGGTACCGTTCCGGTATGGTGCTTCAGAGGGGCCCACCCACCCTCCTGAGCTCCTTACCTTTGGCACTTCTGCGCACATGCATGGCGTGTATGGCACCTGCACAATGCTCCGCCCAGCAGCTGGAACATCGCGGAGGCTTGCGGAAGCATCACAGCCAAGTACGCCGTATGTGCGCACCGTACTGGTTGGAACAGAATCCGGAACCCACCAATGGTTCACATGCACATTGCAGTATTTGCATTGCTTTCAGTACACAATGAAAAAAAAGTTAGCCATCACTGCACTAGGCTATTATGCTATGTATGTAGGCAAACTTTGATGTAAAATATCACAGGACTGTTCAGAAGACAGGACACCTACTTTCTGCATCATTTTTATAAATGCAAAAAAATGATATAAAAGAGTTTGGCTGCATGGGTAAATTCTCTTTATAATGGAAAAGTAAAGTGTCCTTTTCCTCAAATTTCAGCCAGAATCTTAATTATCAACTGAAACTATTCCTTTTGCACTGCATCTTGCCTCTCAAACTCCAGCACTCTGATTCATCCTAGTTTTTCTCATAATTCCCTGGCTCATAAACCTGGTTAGCATTCTAATGCTATATATTGCTAAAAGCATCTGCCAAAAATTTTTTGGGAGGGGGAGGGGGTGTTTGTAGCAAAACTGAAGCTAAGGATCCATTTTTAAAAGCAAGGATCTAAATTTGATAAGCTTGATGCTAATTAGAAGAGGCAAAAACATACCTACAAATAGTATCCAGTTATGCCAAACATTTTTAAGTAATAGGCAAATCTGTCTGTCTGTCTCTCTCTCTCTCTCTCTCTCTTTCTGTGTGTGTGTGTCTGTGTGTGTGTGTGTGTGTGTGTGTAAAGATTTCTAGTACGAAGATTATGAATCCATACCTCTGAACAATGTTTTGCATGTTTATCAAATATTGATGAACAGAAAAATAGCTGATATCAGTGAACACTATACTGTTAGATCTCTGAATCATGTTTTACCCTCCCCCATTGTTCTGTTTGTTAAAGGACCAAATATGACGTTGATTCAGGACCACATCTTTTGTCAGAATGCACATCTCTTGTAATTAATGATATGGCAAATATTTGAATGTTCTTTTCCTTCAACCGGTGGTATGACACTATTATTCTGACCTTTAATTTTCTAACAAGGTTAGCCCAAGGCACTTTCTGCTTGAAACAACCTTTCATCTGCAGAATATGTCCAGCTGGCAGCTGAATCCACATGTGAGGTAGGCATTCTCCGTGGCATGAGTTGGTAAGAGATCCACACAGGGGCCTCTGAATAGCCATGTGCAGCAATAATAACCTGTCACTTTGAACAAAAGTGTGTGTGTGTTTGTTTGTGTGTGTGTGTGCGCGCACGCGTGCATGTGTGTGTAATTGTAATATCTTGATAAAATAAAAAGTATCATAAGTGGAATGCTATCATATGCAACATTATCACAGTCCTTTTCCATACTGTAATGTAAGTTGACTCTGTTTAAGTCATGGAGATGTGGCAGCAAGCATCATGCGGACACATTAAAAAGAAAAAGGAGGAACAGTCTCATGCTCTTATACAAACAAATATTCAGTGTGATTTGGCACATTATACTGTTGACATTGAAAATCTGTCGATGTTTCTTTTTTTTCTTTTTCTTTCTTTTTTTTTATTTTTTATAAAAAGCTATAATTTCCACAATCTCAGTATTTGACTATCTGGGAATATTTCAGTAGTTTAATTCACAAAAGAAGTTTTTAATGCTTTTACTGAAATGTACGGAAATGTTTGATAAGTTGCACTGCTGATTTCCTTTATTTTATGAACAGAGATACTCCCTGTAACTCTTTTTATTTTATAAATGCAAAGTGTGGCTGAACATAAACTGAATCTGCCAAGCCTGTAGCACATAGGCAACTAGGAAATGAAATCAACATGGTTGCAATTAGACATTGAATAGAAGAAATAATATATTCTTAACTTTTTTTTCCTGAAAATGCCATGAGGGAAATATTAGGACTTCATGAGCTCATAAAATTCTAAGGTGAAGATAATAATATTGATAATGAAATATCCAGCAAAAGGGACATCACCAGGCAACCACAGGACAATTACCTGCTGACCAACAACTTTCAAATTGCTAACTGGTGTGGTAACAGATACAGTCCAACAGCATCTAGTTGAAAATAAGCTTTTTCCACCTGAGCAGAAAGGAAACTGCTCAAACAGCAGAAGAACAAAAGCTCAGTTTCTAATCAAGAAGACAATTCTGGAAAACTGCAAGAGAATGAAGAGAATGAAGGCAAACTTGAATACAGCATGGATTGATTACAAGAAGGTGCTGAAATTCCACAAGATTGGATAATCAAGTGCCTAAAAGTAACACAAGTCATTATAAACATCAGAATATGTGCATCATTGCGCAAAGATCAATGGAACAATGGAAGACACCATTGCTGGTCAATGGTGGTAGACTGGGAGAGGTTAATATCAAGAAAGGAATCTTTCAAGGAGACTCACTTTCACCCACTATTGTTTGTCATTGTTCTTATTCCTCTGTCAACAATGCCGACTAGCTCAGGCCATGGCTATCAAACCTCAAAAACATCTAGGAGACTATCTCATCTCCTTTACATGAACAACCTGAAGCTGTACAGAAAAATATCATCTGAAATAGCAATAGCACTTAGATTTATATACCACTTCATAGTGCTTTACAGTCCTAAGATGTTTACGGGATCAGCATATTGCCCCCAACAATCTGGGTCCTCATTTTACCCACCTCAGAAGGATGGAAGGCTGCGTCAATCTTGAGCCAGTCAGGATCAAATTGCTGGCAGCCAGCACACTTAGCCTGCAATAGTTAGTTCTAACCACTGTGCCATCACAGCTCTTATAACAGAATCACTTCTCAATACTGTCCAGATTATAGAGCCAAAATATTGAAATTGAGTTTGGACTGGACAAATGTGTCACATTTGCCATCAAAAGAGGAAAAAGATTAAAAACTGAAAGAATCAAGATGCCCTATGGAAATAACATCAAGAGTGTGGATGAAAACAATCATTACGATTTCCTGGGCATTCTTCAGGCTGACAACACCAAGCACAGTGAAGTCAAAAAGTTAGAAGTGAATACATTAAGACAATGAAAATTTTAAAGTCCAAACTTAGTGGAGGAAATAACATCAATTATTTGATGTTAACAAATTAACATGTGGACAATTAACACCTGGACAATTCCAATCATTAGTTAGACATTTGGAATAGTCGACTGGACTCAAGCATAAGTAAAAGCCCTGGATAGGAAAACCCATGAATCACACTCTTCATATGTGCAGTGATGTTGACAGACTTTATCAGGGAATATCAGGGAAAGCAGACAAAAGAGAAAAATTGGAGAAGATCATGAAGTATCAGGATCTGAAAATCAAAACTGAAAGATTGTGGCACAAATTGGCCATGTTAGTCCCAGTGGTTCTTGGCACTTTGGGAACCTTACCAAAATCGTGGACGGCACTTATAAAATCTGTGCATCAACACCATTTCAATCAGAGCTGGTATTCAGCAGATTCTGACCAGTTCTGGACAACCAGTAGTGGAAATTTTGAGTAGTTTGGAGAACTGGTAAGTACCACCTCTGACCCCAGCCCCATCTATTCTCTGCCTCTGACCCCGCCCCCATCTATTCTCTGCCTCCCGAGTCCCAGCTGATTGGGAGGGAATGGGGATTTTGCAGTGTACTTCCACTGCCATGCCCATCAAGCCATGCCCACCAAGCCACACCCACA
Organism: Thamnophis elegans; assembly: GCF_009769535.1. Lineage (NCBI taxonomy): Eukaryota > Metazoa > Chordata > Lepidosauria > Squamata > Natricidae > Thamnophis > Thamnophis elegans. Next base: position 143,766,315 of record NC_045541.1, on the reverse strand, counting down.
GAACCAGTAGTAAAAAAAATTTTGAATCCCACTACTGAGTTTGATCTATCAATTGCAAAAGGCCACGTTGCTTAATCTGCACATCTTTCAATATCTTAAATCTATGGGAAGAACTCTATTTAAATGAAGGCCAGTGCCAACTAAATTGGAAGGTATGATTTCATATTATTATGAATAGATAATAACAATTCCTGTTTTGTGATAACTTTGATACCTGGAAATTAAAAAAAAATCTCTAAGAATGAAATAACATTTGGAAGAAATAAAAGTTTTAGCAGGGAAGATAAGTATGATGGTTGATTGCTTTTGGCAAAATGGTTAAGACAACGTCATTTAAAACGTTATTGAAAATGAAATGTATGGTTGTTCATGTTGAAGATACTATACATAATGTCAGAATTCCTATTACTAGCCAATAGGTCTACCTAGCATTGTTAATTTTGTTAACAGAACAGTGTTAATCATGGAACATAATAATATTACTTAAAAGAAACATGTAAATATGTAAGAAAATGAACCAAGAATAGTGACCCTAAAGCAGTGGTCCTCAACCCCCGGTCCGCGGACCGGTGCCGGGCCGTGGAGTACCTGGCACCGGGCCACGCAGCGGCCGGGGTCCATGATTGCTGCAGCGGCCGGGGTCCATGATCCCTGCTGCCTCTTCACCCACACGCGCAGCCTGAGATCAACCCCGGGACTCGAACCCGAGAGCCGCCTCTCCGGTCCAAACCCCACTCCCACCCCGGCCGCCCGCCCGGCCGCCTTGGTAGCCCGTGGAGACGGAGCGCGTTTGGTTCGCCGCTACCTGGGGGCGCCGTCCCCATGACGTCACTTTCTCCCCGCCAGCCAATCAGAGGCCAGTCCCCGGGCAAGCGGGGACAAGTTGCTGGCCGGTCAAAGCAGAAGCGGGAGATTGGAGGGGGGGAGAGAGAGAGAGAGAGAGAGAGCGAGCGCTGGGCGGGTGGCAGCGCGTTCCACAGCGGACTAGGCGCGCCGGGGGCTGCCAACCCCCCCCCACACACACACACGTACACACACTGCCTCTCTGGCAATTGGCTGCCCAGGAAGGGAGTGGGGAGCTTTCACAGATAGGAACGTGATGGGGTTTGTTTCCTTCCCCCACTCCTGAGCCCTTTTTTTTTTTTTGCTTGCCTTCTGGGGTCTCCGCCGTGGAGCAGCCGAGGTCAGATGGGGAGGCGGAGAGAGAGAGAGAGAGAGAGAGAGATGGGCGGGTGGCAGCTGTCTGTGAAACATCTTCCCCTCCCCACCTCCTGGGCAGCCAATTGCCAGAGAGGCACGGTGGGGGTGGTGGGGGTGGTGGGGGTGGAAGGAAATAAAAAGAGAAGTGGCCCTTTCATTTTGCAATCTCTCTCTACGACCTTGTTTCATTCTCTTCCCTTTTGTTTCGTCCTCATTTCTCAATCTCAGCAACTTTAACACTTTTGGACTTCAACTCCCCAAATTGCCCAGCCAGCTAGAATAGATAGATAGATGGTGGATAGGTGATTGATAGATAGAGAGGGATGGATGGATGGATGGATGGATGGATAAATAGATAAATAGATAGATAGATGATAGATAGATAGAGGATATATATACATACACGCATACACACATACATACACAGAGAGAGACAGAGACAGAGACAGAGACAGACATGGATGGATAGATATCACAGAAGTGAGTACACCCCCTCACATTTTATCAATATTTAAGTATATCTTGCAGCAGTTTAGACATTAATGGCTGGGGGCCATGATCGCTGCAGAACAATGCCCCCCCACCCCTGCGCGCGCTCAGCGGGCCACGGTAAAATTATCAAAGGCTGACTGGTCTGCGGTGATAAAAAGGTTGGGGACCACTGCCCTAAAGGACAGAACTAAACAACATTTTTTTTTAAGGAAACCATTTTTGTAGTATCTGGTTTTGAACAAGGAGAATGGAATCTGTGTCAAAAGACAGATCTTTATGGAAGTAGAATGAGGGAAGCCCCCAAAAGCATTTAAACAATTTAAAGCAATGCCAAAGGGAAGCACTCATCCAAAACTCAACAAAAATACAGTAAGCAGTGAAGCAAATGTTTCATCTGCCAATAAACCAGGAATGAAAGTAAGGTAATGCTGTGGCCCACCTCCAAATTATTTCAAAATTGTAGGAGCTTGTCAAATATGGACAAGAATGGACTGCTTAGACAGAATTTTTGATCTCCTGTAATATGACAGCCACTGCTCCACCAGACCATTCAAAGAAAGGTGACTATTTTTGAACCAAACTGTTCAAATTACATCATCCCAGTAAAAAGATAAAAATATTCCACTATGCACACTTGTACATTTTCATAGAATTTCTGTGAAATTCATTAGTATTTGTGATGATTTAGAACACGATCCTCAGGTAGATTGGCTTTCCCCCCTTCCTTCTCCTAAGAAAGGAAGGAAGGAAGGAAAGAAGGAAGGAAGGAGGGAGGGAGGGAGAAGGAACACGGCAGGCAGGAAGGAAGGAAGGAAGGAAGGAAGGAAGGAAGGAAGGAAGGAAGGAAGGAAGGAAGGATCAAAAATTACCAGTGTGATTTCATGGGAAGATAACTGATCTAGGAATCAGGCAGGGAGGAAAACTTTTAAGTTATTTGAATGCAGTGCCGCTGTTTGTTTTTTTAAACAAAAAACAAAAAAGCATGGCCATATGTATTTTATTCTTACTAGTTATTTGAAATATTAATGATAATAGTACTAGTAGTAAATTATTCTATTGGTTCAAACATCTGCACTACTTAACAATGTAAATGAAATTGTGCAGACTAAAACTCCATACTGTATTTGTTATAGGAAAGACTTGGTAATCTGCAAGCCAACTCCAGTTAAAAAGTACTGACAAAATGATAGTGCCATGCACAGGATAAGGCTTCCTGAGTTCTGAAGGATGTGTCAAAAAAGTTTGCATAATACCCGAGTGACAAGTAGTGCTGAAATTAGAGACAACTTTCCTATCAGGTTATAAAGAAGAAAAGCAAACAGCTAACAATTTATTCCTTGTCAATTAGCGCTTCATTCAGGAAACAACTGCCACAGTTGCTTACCTGCCAGTTTCAAGTCCTACATTTTGTTACTGAATATACTGTAAAAATGTCTCTGCCATCAAAAATAAAGATAGGTAAATATCAATTATTCTGTGTATACGTGGCAGCATCTTTCTGCAGCTTCTCTTAAGAATTAAAAAAAGCCAAAATGTAAATGCAACATAGCTTAAAACATCACAAGATAATCTTTTCTCCCTCCTCAAAAAAAGAAAAGTATTCCGATATTTCAATGTGGTTTATTGATTGATTTATTTCAAATATAGCATTCTGTGGAAGGCTAAGTCTATGAGTTGATTCCTTGGAAGATTTCTCTTCTCCAGGTCCTCTTTGAAATGTTTAAGGATACATTTTACTGTCTTATCTTGGGAGATGAGGAATGCAATATTCCAGCGGAGGGTTTCTGCATCAAGAATGTTCACCTGTTGTAGCAGTAGCAATAATAGTAGCAAGGACAGTCGTCATAGCAGCAACAATAATAATTACAACAACAATAAAAAAAACTCACAGGGATGTCTGTGTGCCTCCATTTCCAGTGTAGCAATTCATTTTGGGATTTGGGGGAGGGGAGGCGGGAGATTAAAGGGTTAATATTCAAATCAGAAATTTGCAAGGCCTGCATAATGGAACTGCCACCCGGATAACAATAGGAATTTTTAACAATATCGAGGCTTGTTAGCAAGAGAGTTACAAGCATTGAGGGCAATCAGTGTGTCTTGTCAGTTTCTTTTTATCTACCATCTCCAACCGCCAAGGAACCCGAAATGAAGCACTTTGGAATTATCAATTTCAGCCACATTTGCATAACAAAGCCCCCAAGGAAGAGGCATGATAAATGTGAAGGACCCCTCTCGGAAAAAGGAACTGTCAACCGCGCCCCGAAAGCTTCTCCGACCGAGCGCGTTCTCTGGAATTGTAGTCAGCGAAAATAAAATGAAAGCATTAAAGAAAGTCATTCTCTCAGAGAGAGAGAGAGAGAGAGAGAGAGAGAGAGAAAGAAAGAAAGAAAGAGGGAGAGAAGGGGGGAAAGAAAATCTCAACCCCCACCCCACCCGGCACAGATAGAACTGGATGAAATGACATTATGCATATGAAAATGTCCAGAAAGATGTTTGATTTATGTATGCATTAGATGCAAATTCCATTACCGCACGCGCGCTGTTGTGTGATTTGGCTCTGAACACATCACTGCCCTGATCAAATCTGATCTCATTAATTCCGACAAGGAGAGAGAGAGGGAATTGAGAAGAATTTATGGTCTGGACACTTGAAAAGAAGTAAATTGTAATTCTGTTTAAAGCTGTAGCGAACCTTTTAAACACCTTTTATTATAGAGAAAAGCACTTAGTTTTATAACATAGTTAGAACTTAATCTTGTACGAGGAACTACTAGTCCTCGGTGTTTTTTTTTTTTTTAAAGAGATGACCTTGTTTGGGGAGGAGGGAAATGTGAGGGGGGAGAGAGAGAGAAAGGAGAAGGCAGAAGAGGAGGATACGCCTGATATTCAAATCCACCAGAAACATCGTCCTAATAAGATCAAAGAAAACGTATTGACTAGGAGAATAATTGTATGACAGGTCAGGATTAGTGGCTTATGCTGCTATTACAAGAAAACATCTTTCTTTTAAAGAGGCTAATGGATTCCCTGTTTGGGATTGCAACATTTGTTTCCTGCATATGTTTCTTTTGCTGTTGTTGTTTGTTGTTTGTGACAGGAAGTCCTCATTTTATGAGATCCCCCCCCCAATTTTGGAGGGGAATCCCTTGAGGAAAAAAAATGCATGTTTCCTACATGAAATTAAACTTTGGGGAAAGGGGAAGTTATTCTTCCTTTTATTAATACTGTTATCCTTTTTTTGCTACTGAAAAACATTGTAATGTTTCTTTTTTTCTTTTAATGAGAGAAAAATCACATTTTTAGCTTAGTACCCAGTATTTACTGGCAACTTTGTTAAAGCACTGAAAGCATTGCTTATATCTGTAAATATGAACCTCCAGCTTCATTTTATCTTGGAATACCTTTCAGTATATACCACATATTTAATTTTTTAAAATAGAGTAGATTGTATGACACCAAAATATAATTTTATGTCATTTTATTCTGTTTTACATATTTATGTATTAAATTATATTGTATCTTATCCTATAACTATTGTATTTTTCCCTACTCTTATTTTAAATTGGTCACATAGGATTTTATTGGTGATATGTGTTTGGACCTTACACTTTTATATGGCCTATAAGCTAATCAATAAAAATTATTATTATTATTATTATTATTATTATTATTATTATTATTATTATTAAAAACAAGGACGAAATAATATTCTCCTCCACCTCCTCCTTCTAAAGCAAACATTTAAAATCCACACAAAATCATTGTTCATCTGCTGTTTCACTTAAGGAAATGATTTGTGCAATCCTATTGTCACTTATAGCTTCACTTAATAATTTCTTCTGGAGAGGTAATTGTTAGCATAATGCTAACTAGAAATGAACAAGAAACTTGTACTGTATGATCTAACACAAGCAATCACTTAGAAACAAAACTATGGCATTTTAGTTCTCTCAATAAATAATACAGCTTTGTATGCAAAATATTGATTTTTATTATTACTTACCACTCATTCTTACTGAGATGATGAGTAACATACATTATTCAAAGTACAAAAGAATTCAAGGTTCTTTAAAAAAAAATAGTTACAGTCCTATGGTGATAATCACACCCATCAGTAGTGGAAAACTATCCTATCATGGTTTGGCTAAAGAACCATCATTTGAACGCAATGCTTTTTGCTTAGCTCTTGCTGCCAGTATTTATGAATTCAAGCATGTGGCATTATGCCCAACAGCCTTTAGATAGCTGTTCAAAACCTCCCTTTTGTGATGTGCTTCTTATATTATATCCTTAACTATAATCAGGGAACTTAGAAGGTTCTAGCCTACCTTATTTATCACATTACTGCCATTTGCTCTGTTTGTGTCCATATTTACTAAATCTCACATATGCTCAATCATCTGAGAACCTTGACACCCCGCTAAAGAAACACTGAAAAGAATAAAATGTGAGGTCTTGGTGTATCCCTTGAAAGAAACTCAGCAGTGCTGGTTTCAGAGAGGCATTAAAAGTAGAATAGACAAGTGAACTGTGGGTTGTCCTGTCCAGAAAAACTTTCATTAAAGCAGACAAAAAAAAAATCTGGGGACAATCATGTAAATGAAAGAGCAAAGAAGAAAAACAAACAAACCGATTCAGAGAGATTGTTCTTTAAATTGCTAATTCAATCTAGGGGTGTAAAAGTTTGATATTTTTTTTAAAAGGATAATTTTAAAAGTTGTGTGAGTTGTGATTAATTTTGCAAAGCAATATCAAGTTTTTCTGCAAAGCATTGTAAAAACAATTTTTCTTCCTTACGTCTTCCCACCGACATCCCACAGCATCTCTCTCTCTCTCTTTCTCTCTCTTTCTCTCTCTCTCTCTCTCTCATACACACACACACACACACACACCACACAACACACAAACACACATTTGGGCAAATTCAGACTTTCTTCCAGCGAGTTGCTTAGACTCCATGATTAAGGTCATGCCGTTTGTTCATTACTGGTCTGACTAATGTGATTGAATCTGAACAATACCTTTGAACTCCTTGCTTCTGATATGCATACTAATTGATTCCTTTGTCCTTGACAGTGACCTTGGCAAGCTCTCTGCCACTCTGAGAATATCTGACCAGTTTTCGATTCTATGCATGTGTCTGTGCATGCTTGTGTGTGTGTGTGCCTGCTCACGTTTGCGTGTGGCACAAAGTTAGTGTAGTAAGACACTTGCAAATAAAAAAAAATAAAAAGGCCTGCTAATTTCATTCACTGCTGTCTGTATCCCTTCTTTCTGTTTTCATTATTAGAAAAAAGAAAATCTGTTACTCCCTAGCTCCCCCTGGATGTATTACAAAACAACAACCACCAAAAAAAAAAACCTCCAGTTTAAAATGTAAACCTCATTGAAAGAAGCAGTTATAGAGAAATGTGTTTTCAGAAGTATTGCTTGCAGCAGAAATCATACACTTTTCTACCTGCTTAATAAACTTAAAGGAGAAATTAATTTGATTTAAAGTAATATGAACTTTTGAGTGCCTTGTTGCTAATTCACGTGAAACAAATAACCTGCAGATAATTAACAGTGATTCTCGCTGTTCATAAGACTGCCATGAATTCATTTCTTCCCATTGTATTAATCTAGTATCTCTGTTTGCCTGGCAAGTGAACTTTCAAATTCAGCAGGGTTAAGAATAATGCAGATGCCTAGGGAAAAAATAAGGGTGTGGGGAGGAACACTCCTGCTTTCATAGAAAGTGCACTTTTAGCAACAGTGTGAAAGTTTTTAATCTTTAAAACTTGGAACAACATGTTATCTGAAGAAGAACAATTATTATAAAATGTATTTACTAACAAGATGTACATGCCTACACACAAACACATATGTATGTAAGTATGTATGTATGCTAGAAACTGGTCAGCTAGACTCAAAGTGGCAGAGCTTGCCAAAGTCAAAAGGGCAGCCACATACATGCAATTGAATTGGGGAATGGGTTTTTTGATAGTGTAGTGATGGTACAGCCACCATCCTGAAGTCTTCCCTCACCCCAAATGGGTACCCTTGTGCAAAAACATATAGAAGTTTTTTTGTGAAAATAGTTGTTTTAGAAAAGAATGTCTAGCCGGACTATATTTTCTTCTATGCAGGAAATGCATTTAACTCTTGTAAAAACAAATGCCTTATCAAAGCAATTGAAGCACATGAAGAATGCATGTAATCAAATCATTCATTTGGTAATGGAGTCCAGGCCTTTTCTATAGCAGTCCCTTGACATTGCCAGTTGCATTTTAGACATGGAGTCCATTGTACTATAGGATGTGGAACTGGGTTTTTTTTCTTGGATGTTGAAAGTAATGGTTGGACTTATTTTACAAAATGTTTTTGATCTTGCTTTCATTTGTTGTGTTTTTATCTTCTCCAGGGATGGGCTTCAAAAAATTCAGCAACGGGTTCTCTGCCTGGTTGCTGGGTGGGTGTGGCCATGATGGGTGTGGCCTAATCAGCCTCCTGCACCACGGTGGGAGGGGGTGTTTTTGCCCTCCCCAGGCTCTGGAGGCTCTCCTTGAGCCTCTGGGAGGGCAAAAACTGCCTCACCTGGACTCCGGATGCCCCCCAGAGGCCAGAAATGGGCCCATTTCCAGCCTTCTGGAACTTCCAGGAGGCCCATTTTCCCCCTCCCCAAGGCTCCGCATGGGCCCTGCACTTACCTCGCATCTAAAATGGGCCACTTGGAGACTCTTGGGAGGGGAGGGGAGGGGCAGGGCAGGGGTGGCCAGCCAGGGGTGGGATTTGGAGGTTCTCTGAACTGGCCATAACATTAGCTATGGGTTCTCCCATAGCAGCCCATCCCTGATCTTTTCTTTTGCTTTGAATAAATGTGTTCTAATTATTTCATCGAATATTTTTTTAAAATAAGAAGTCCAATTACCAGAAAATAATGAAGGGAAGGAGGGACGGAAACTTTAAAAATACAAGGGCAAATACAGAGATGCTGAATTCATGAAAGGAGCCAAGGAGGCATGAATCATATCACTGTGATGCTATTATGACTGCAATTTTATGCCCACTTGCAAGGTAATAATCTGCATTGAGCAGTAATTTCTAATCTTCAGAAAAGGTTATATAGGATTGCATTGATAGATAATTGTGTGTGTGTGTGTGTGTGTGTGTGTGTGTGTATGTGTGTGTGTGTGTATATATATATATATATATATATACACACACACACACACATACACACACATACACATACATACAAACATACAAACATACAAACATACAAACATACAAACATACAAACATACAAACATACAAACATACAAACATACATACATACAAACATACATACATACATACATACATACATACATACATACATACATACATCAGTGACATTTTCTATTATTCATCAACAGATAATAAAAAGAATATTTCTGGTGCCAATACAGAATTTTCTGCTAGTACAAATGGTAACTTCAGTGGAGCTATTTTTGCCACCCTATAGCAGAAGAAAGCTTTAAATTCTCCTTCTATGCTTGCGGCAATCTAAATAATTATCAACCCATACAACATCTGCTAGTTGCATTTTTAATAAAATGTGTCTTTACTTATGAAGATGCACATCTACTTTAGCTCTGAACCATAGTAAGCTTGTGCAGAAATATGTCTCAGAGTTTCAGTTGAATCTGGAATGCAGAGAAAAGGTTTAGGGGATTATTTGTGAGTCAACTTGCTTCCCATAGGTAGGTGCAGAACAAACCTCTTCCTGCTGTCCCATGGTTTCTCTACTACATTCTTCTCCTAATTGAAGTCCCCAACTCTTACAAGCCTTGGAACTACATTTCCATAACTTTGATGGGGAGGCATTAAGAATTATAATTCCAGGACATCTGAAGATGGGAGAGGGTTGCCCTAATCTAATGGGAACAGAAGAATATTCAGCAAAGGAATGCAAGAGAATTGGGAGCAGCTGGCATAAAATGGGACTGCAGACAAAGAACGTGAGATGGCATTTTCACTGTTGGGGTTTATGTATGCAGATGCATGTATAGCTGGATCTCCAGGGAGTCAGCAAAGCTCCCTGCACGGAGCCTGATTTGACACAATTGAAGCTGCAATCCTAATCACACTCTCAACTGGGAAGAATGCCAGCTGAACAGAGAAGAATCTGCTTCTGGATAAAATGCATAGGATCAGGCTGCACAGCCATTGGGGCATTAAAAGATCCTTGCTGCAGAAGCAACTAAGGAAGCTGGTTAAACAAGCAAATATCATGTTTTTGAAAAGATGCAGTCTTTATGTTTCAAGCCATTCGTCCAAATGGCTTTTTCCCTCCTGAAACACAGGGTTTGAGCTGGAAGTCTGTCATACTGCAATAGCAGCAACAACAAGCACCTCAATTTTTTTTAATGAATTCTTCTATTTTCAATTCTTATACTTCATCTTAAAAGCCTGTGTGCACTTGAAGTCCACATCATATGCCTACCCTATTTTATCTATTTCAGCAAAAAATATGCTTGCATTTCTAGCTGCTCTCATTCATTTTGATGGGGGTAACCTGTTTTAGCAAAAGATGCTAAAGAAATTTAATTGTTTTTCAATTAAAGTTAAATGTATCTTGATGTATTCTAATGTATCTAATATCTATGTATATTTACTCATGTAGTGTGGCTATAGTAAGGGAGTAAAGGATGTAAGTAATATAGTAAGGGATGTGGTGGCTCAATGGCTAAGATGCTGAGCTTGTTGATCAGAAAGGTCAGTCATTCGGCAGTTCAAATCCCTAGTACTGTGTAATTGAGTGAGCTCCCATTACTTCTCCCAGCTTCTGCCAACCTAGCAGTTTGAAAGCATGTAAAAGTGCAAGTAGAAAAATAGGAACCACCTTTGGTGGGAAGGTAACAGTGCTCCGTTCACCTTTGACGTTTAGTCATGCCAGCCACATGACCACGGAGATGTCTTCAGACAGTGCTGGCTCTTTGGCTTTGAAATGGAGCACAACCCCTTAGAGTCAGGAATGACTAGTGGTGTTGTATTATGATGATCATGATTGTTATTATTCTGTTGCTTTGCATGTACACCAGAGACAAATTCCTTGTGTGTCTAATCACACTTGGCCAATAAAGAACTATTCTATTCTATTCTATTCTATTCTATTCTATTCTATTCTATTCTATTCTATCCTATCCTATCCTATCCTATCCCATTCCATTCCATTCTCATAGCTCCTACATTCTGGTCCTCCAGAATTTGTACAGAATATGTTAGAGTCTGCATTCCAAAATTCAGAAAACAATGTCAATCTGCCTGCTTATATAATGTTAATATAATGAATGGGATCCAGAACCCCACAGGCATTTTTACTCATACATACTCATACAAAGAGTGTATTCTGATTTCTTCCTGCTCCCAGTCAATCTTCAGCCCTCTGCCCTATTCTGCTGGCGTCTGCAATTTCTAGGAGCAGATTTTTCAGGATTGAAGAAATAGGAAGGAATTTGTGAATATTACAATTTCTATACAGAAATTTGTGAATAGGAACAATTCTTTTTATTTTATTTTTGAATGTTGCTCTGAAAGCCTAAGTCCCGAGATTTTGGATTTAGGAACAGGAAGAAATCAGAATACCCTCCTTGGATGAGAAGTGAGAGAGAACAATATAAGGCTCAAACTGGATGATAGAAAACATGCATATACAGCTCTAGATTTTATCTCTATTAAAGTTCATAAAGTAACAGTAGAAGGTAAGACAGAAATTACTAATATGGGAATGGTATCCAAATTGATGGTCAAAACTTTGTAAGTAACAGACATTGCTCTAAGTCCTAAGTTAGCCCCATAATAAAACTACTTTTAAAATTGCCAAAGTGACTACAACATTCGATAGATATTGGGAGTCTTATACATGACATATATATATATATATATATATATATATATATATATATATATATATATATATATATATATATATATATATATATATATACCTATACCTATACCTATACCTATACCTCTCCAAATCATGATTTTGAACTATTTAGCTGAGATTTAGGTCTCCAGTTAATGTGTAGTTATGGTTTCAATATTGGATTTGGCTGTTTGAGGTTTGAGGTTTCGTTTTATTTATATGCCTCCCTATTCCCAATGGGACTCAGGGCGGCGCACAAACCCAAGGGGGAAGGGAAACACAAAAACTACAAATACAAGCATTTAAAAGTAACTAACAGACACACAAATCAAGAGGGGAAGGGAACTCATCAACCCCAGGCCTGCCGACACAGCCAGGTTTTAACGGCTTTTCGGAAGGCCTGGAGAGAGGTGAGGGTCCGAATCTCTGCAGGGAGTTCGTTCCAGAGGGCCGGAGCTGCCACAGAGAAGGCCCTCCCCAGGGTAGTAGCCAGATGGCATTGGCTGGTAGACGGAACCCGGAGGAGGCAAACCCTGTGTGATCTAATGGGTCTTTGGGAGGTAATTGGCAGCAGGCGGTCTCTCAAATACCCAGGTCCAATACCACGAAGGGCTTTATAAGTGACAACTAGCACCTTGAAGTATATCCGGAGACCAATCGGTAACCAGTGCAGCTCACGGAGGATAGGTGTAACGTGGGTGTACCGAGGTGCACCCACGATCGCTCGCGCGGCTGCATTCTGGACGAGCTGAAGTCTCCGAATGCTCTTCAAGGGCTGCCCCATGTAGAGCACATTGCAGTAGTCCAGTCTTGAGGTCACGAGGGCATGAGTGACTGTTGCGAGTGCCTCCCGGTTCAGGTAGGGATGCAATTGGTGCACCAGGCGAACCTGGGCAAATGCCCCCCTGGTCACAGCCGACAAATGATGTTCTAAAGTCAGCTGTGGGTCCAGGAGGACTCCCAAATTGCCAACCCTGTCTGAGGGGCGTAGACACTGTGTGAATGTAGCTGTGTAGACACATTTTTTTCTTATATCTGTCCTTAAAAGCTCACAGTTCAACTTATTTAGTCTCTCCCAATGGTGGGATTCAGCCAGTTTGCACCACTTCGGGAGAAGCAGTTGTTAACTTTCTGAGCAGTTTGGTGAACTGGTTGTTGGAAGAAATCATTAGGGCATTTGAATCCCATCACTGGTCTCTCCTATGTGCATATAGATTCAGCAACATATTCTTCTACCATCTTCCATAACTAGCTACCCATTAATGGCAAGATTGGTTCAGTCTCCTTGATTATCATCAAAAAGGAATTGAAGCCAATAGCACACCTTATGATATCTATAAGTTGCTGGGTGGGGGTAGTGTATGTGTCACTGGGAGAGAATAAGCAGCTACTATATCATGGCTTCAAAATTCCAGCCAATTCACTAGATACGGAGAAATTTAGATTTTTGCTTCCATCTAGTGTTCATATGGATTTTGGCAATACAGTAAGAGATGAGGAATAAATAGCTTTTTTAAAGCTAGAAAACCTTTCCAATATTTCCTAGTGGCAGCTGATAATCAAGTAATGAAATATGTAACCTTCAACTAAAATAGCCAGGACATGGGTTTTCTTGTATTTGCGCACATCTATTATTTCAGAGTTTTGAATATACTAATGTAATGGAAGCTCAGACATAATAAAACAAGATGATGTCCTGATATTGACTGATTTGTTTCCTTCCCACTTTTAAAATTGTACGGATAAACTGCTCTGCAGTGTAAGTTGCTCACCATTGTCTTGATATTTGAAATAAGGGAATGTGCTATGATTAAAACCTAGTTGCCTAATACGGTGCTTATGGGCAAAGGCCTTTCTCATGAGGGATGTCCATAGATATTTGCCAGTGTGACTGAAGCAGCATAACATTGATTAAATCAATGAATCCCAAATTATCAGAATTGCTACAAATGAATTTTGATTAAGAAGTCCAGCTAAGAGCCATTTGAGAAAAATCACAGATTCAGATAATATTCAAAAAGTTGGTGATTGGGGGTTGTTTTGTTTCTGATTTTAATTGGGATAGTATGATATAGAAATTATTTTTAACCATGAGAAGACATATGGAGCAAATAAGTCAACAACCTACTATTTAAAGGAACCATTTACTTCCAAGAAATGACTAACATGCGTACACTGGAACAAGTCCTAAAAATAAGTTTAGCACAAGTTTTATATATATGAAAAGATGTTCTGTACTGTTTCTTATTACAATAGTTGTGTATGAAGTACAAATGGAGTGCAAAATAGTTGCCTCTGTAGTCAGCAAGGAACAAGGATAAGAATAAAGCCTGTTGTTTTACTTATCCCTATATATGTCCCACATATCTGGACTATTAATAAAGATATTACCTCTGAAAATTGACTCTTCTTAAAGCCAAATGAACAAGTATTGACAGTAGTTGATTCATCTACAAGAAAGTATCCTTTGGGTTCTGCTTAATCATATGCCTCATATTTATGATGTTACACCAATAGAACCAGCTGATATAGTGGTTGAGGTGCTTTTCTTTAGGCATGAAAAATCAGCTGGGTAACTTTGGAACAGTCTCTCTCTCTCTCTCTCTCTCTCAGCACAGCTGAACTCACTGAGTTGTTCTGGGAAAAATAGGAGGAGAAAGGGGTATTAGATATGTTTGCTGCTTTGAGTTACTTAAAGCTAATAAAGGTTGGATAGAAATATGGTAAATGAATAATTTTCTCCATTTGAATATATACCCCAATAAATCAAAAATAATTGATAAATAAATAAATAAATAAAAACATAAACCTGAATGGGTGGGCAAGTGGATGCACAACTGACAATAGGCATGCAGTGCACAACAGTAATTTATTACATTACATTCTTGAGCTTAGAGAGTTAGCTGTACTTTTGAATGGAAAGCAGGATGTCCAATTAAATCAGCTGAACAAAATAATCTGTGTGTGGTGCATAATAATGATGCAGATCAGAACTGTAAAAATTACATCGCTCTTTTTGTGGGTTAATATCCCCAAAATGTTATGTCACTGTTTATAAATGCAAATATCTATGTATGAGATAAGTTTTCTACAGTGCTAGTTTAATTCAGTTTTATTCTCTTATTCCATTTGCAGGTATGATGGGTTTTCAGGACTGACCTATGAGAGACTGGTTATTCATATTTTCAAAATGTCTGGTGAGAAGCAGCTTTGCAGGTGAGAAACATACTATGCCACTTTTTGAGAGCTTCCAGTGGATGCTAACATCTGGAAATTTGGGCCACCAGTGCTTTTTTTTTTTTTTTAGAAAAGTCTTTTCTGGCAGAAACAGTAGTAAAAGGCAAGAGTGCCATGGTTTTTAAATCTCATAAATGAGAAAGTTACTGTGGTCTTTGTACAGCCTTTTTTATCCCGAAAAAGATATCATAGACTTTGAAAATATGCTAAAAAGGGCAATTGAAATGTTCAAGGGGTTGACATATTTGGCTAGAGTCCAGCACCATTTCCTCTCTCTACTATTTAATAAGCTATCATTTCTGCTATTGCATTTACAAGTGATCGTGATGTTGTGGAAAAGAATATGTGCTTCCTTATGAATAAGAAAAACATAATTATTAGGTGTATTTATTTTGGGGCAGAAGAGATGGCATGCTTGAGGTTGATCAAAGCTATGTTTCAGTTTTTGTGGACAAGAAGAAAGTGAATAGAAAAACTTGATCTTCTCCTCTGTTCACACCAGAACTTTGAGCATCAAGAGCTTAAAAGGAGTTGCATGTTATAACTTATATTTAGCTTGATAAAACTCACTATAACTGCCTTGCACAACTTAATGCTTTCCAGGTGTATTTATTGAGTGGTGTAATTTTTAGGTTGCTTCTGTAGTCAAGCAAATAATCAAGGTAACTAGCATTTGTCTTTTAAAAATAAATAATTAATTAATCTGAAAATGAGTTGAAAGGCAAATGCCTGACACCACAGAAGCATCTTTACATATTTTCTAAACATCAAGAGAATGGGGACTGACATACCTTCTGGAAAAGTGCACTCCATAGCTTCAGAATAACACAGGAGAAGATTCTTGTCCCATGTTCTAGACAGAAATTCCAGTCAGGCAGAAGCATTTTTAAATGGGTTTGTCTTGCAGATTTTAACTTTTGAAAAAGATTCATAATGGATAAAGAAACATATAAGCACTAAACTGTACAATAGTGGACACAGTGGAGATGCTTGGATGAAATCTCGATGACTGAGTCCACCGTTTAATACCTAATATCCGATTACGGTAAAAATGGCACTCTTTATGTTATCTCAGCCACTAACTTGGGATAAAAGTCAAATAGACAATTTATGGGAGATAATTATGGCAATGATGATTCATTACATGACCCGTTATCCAATACTCTATTTTGAAAGCAGTAGGGCAGGGGTGTCAAACTCGCGTCATCACGGCAGCGTCACATGATGTATCAGGACTTTTTCCCCCTCCGCTAAACTGGCTGTGACCAGTATATGATGCATCCAGCAGGCCGCAAGTTTGACAGCCCTGTAGTAGGGCTTTTGTCAGATGCTAAAGGCAAATAAGAGGAGAAGGATCACACCTCTTGCTGTGCAAGTGATTCGGCAGGTCATTGTTAGAAACACATTTTTTTTTCAGTCGACACCTATGTTTAAATCCATCAGAAGCAAGTTTCCTAAAAGTACCCCTGAGTTTTATTTTTAATGTCTGCCACTAAAAGGGAGATTTGGCTGCCTAGACTCATTCATTCATTCAAAACCTTTATTGTCAGAGAACAACATGTGTACAATGAGATAGGCTGAGCCTCCCTTCGTGCACCCCTCCTCCCAACCCAATACAACTCACAGTTAAAGACAGAAAATCCCTAACCCAGTGAATCCTACTAACACACTAACACACACACATATACACAATCCTACTGCACCAAGTGAACTTATTGCAAGCCGTGCCGGCCCCGCAAGTCAATCATACTATGTTGTTGTAAAGTTATTTTCCATTCAGAAGTCTGACAGACCACAAATAAAAACTATTCTTCAGCCTGTTTGTGTGGCTGCCTATGCTTCTATATCTCTTTCCCTATGGTAGGAGGGTAAAGAAGTGCTGACCAGGGTGTGAGTCATTTCTCACTCTTCTAAGGCAGAGAGCCCTAGCAATGTTGTCTAGTGGTAATCAGGGGACAGCCCCATCCTGTTTTGTGCTGTGCTCGCACCCTCTGTGAGAGTGCTGAGCTCATCACCCTCACTATTCTCTGAAGGTTCTTCACCTTTTTATACGTGGCTAAAATATTTCTCTCTGTAATGCCCTGGAACAACATTTTGGAGAATACAAGATAAAGGCCAGATTGTCAACTGAGTTGCTGCAGCAGCAAAAATGCCAAAAGTACTATAGAAGAAAAGAAATAAGGTGTGCTTCACTAATGGTGAAGCTTGTCTCTAATAAATGATTAGAGCATTTCCCTTTCTCTTGGAGGGAATAGGCAAAATAGGTCACCAGTAACATGGACCAGAGGTAGTTCAGTTTTGAGAGATCTTTACACTCTGCTGTATTTTGGTGTGATCTAGCTGTGTCCTTTTTAAGAATTAGGGTTAGAGGTATAAAACAAACCCTGAAAGGTGCTGTACATATTAGTATTCCTCTGTTTTAATATTTTCCCAATGATCATGTTATCACAAAGGGGAAAAGTTGATCTTTTCCTAAATAATTTTCCAGCATAACAAAGAGAATGAATCTTGCATCCCATATACTTGTTTAGCACTGTAAAAATCCATGAGTCATTTTGATATACATTGGTGCATATCAGTGGCATGGTAAAGAACAATCGTTTGTTGGTAAAAAAAATATTCTATCACATGGGGATTATATAAAGGTATACTGTTATCAAATAGACAATCAAGAATGTAAGGGAATTATGATTTATTGGAAAAAATAATACTAATTGTAATTGAACATATACTGTACAATGAAAGTGAGGTATTATACTAGATGAAAAATCTGAGATGGTAAATGTTATTCGAGAATATGGATGTTAAAACACCTGTAACCAAACAACATGCTATATGTGATGATGTGTTTTTTTTTTTGGGGGGGGGGTTGTTCTGTTTTTTTAATTGTGTTGTCTATGTAATAAAAATAAAAATTTATATTAAAAAAAGAAAAATCCTTTGTGCCTTAAAACCATTTGACACCAGTGCTGTCAAAAGATTTATTTCTGTCAGAAAAATGCATTCATGTTATACAAAAAATGTTAAACAGTAAAAGAGATAAGGAATGAATGAATGAATGAATGAAGGAAGGAAGGAAGGAAGGAAGGAAGGAAAAAGGAAAGAAGGAAGGGAGGGAAAGAGTGAGGACCACAGAGAAGGAGTGTTACTTTTATTCTTCTCTACCCTATTATTTATAACCGGTGGAATTTAAATTCTTATCTGCACATAAGAATCAGTTCAGATGCAAATAGCTGACCCTGAATTATAGGTGGAAGAAAGCAAATACTGATAATAAGATAAAAGTGCTACTTTTTCTTGTCATCCATACCAGACACAGCAAAGTTGAAGCAAAAACATATAATCTAATTGACTACCAGCATTGTTGTCATCCTCCTCCTCCTCCATACTTACTCCATTATTTCTGTCAGGGAGATCAAGAGTAACGAAGAGATGGTGCAGGAGCAAATAAGAATTTGTATACATTCAAATGTATGACAACATGTAGAATACATTAGTCCTAGAAAGTAACAAAACAGATTCAGGGTTAAAAAGGACCATTTAGGTCATCAAATACAGTCTCAGATCAGCGCAAGAGTCCAGATTAAAACACATGGTTCTTTATCCTCTTCTTGAACAGATCCAGTGAAGGAGATCCCACCATTTCTCTAGCAAATTGCTTCCAGAATTGAACTGCCCTTGTCATTAGGAGATTCTTTCTAACAATCAGAACCAGTCAGGAACAACCTTCCTGTAATTTCAATCCATTATGCTGTGTCTGGCAGTCCAGAATAAGAGAGAACAAGTCTTGATTTTCTTCTATATGACAAACTCTGGGATATTTTAAGGGTAATATCACCCCACATTCTCCTTTCTTCAAAGCTGAATATACCAAGAGTTTCAATCTGTCTTCATGTAGGAGTAGAATGCCATTGTCCATGTCATAGGAATGGGCATTGGAAAAGCATTGTGACATGCAACAGGGCCCCTCAAAATGATGGCGAGGTAGTGTGCAAAGTGGCAGGCGAAATAGGGGTGCAAGCTGCCATATTTCAGCATTAATCTCAAGACAGAGAAAAAGGCCAAATAAATAAACAAACAAAACCCTGAGTAAATCCAATATTTTCTTTTTAAAAAATTAAATTTTAATTAAATTATTAATATTTTTCAAACATGTTTTTTATTTTTTTAAAAATTGACAGATAGGGACTGAAAGACTAAAAAAGACCAGTGTATTATTTAAAATTAAAATCCTTCATAAAAGCTATTTTTAAAAAAGTTTAAAACATTTATTTTTATTTTTTAAGAAATGAATTTCTAAATCTTTAAGATTTTTAAAATTTTAAAAGAAAGTAGGGACTCACAAGTAGGGACTAAATTACACAAGATTAGACAAGATTAGAAATACTACTAAAAAAAACCCAAGTCCCTGCCTGGAACTACTGGGAGAAATTGAACAATTATTATTTTTCTACACCCTTCATAATAATTGAGAGTTGACAGCTTCCCCCCCCCCTTTTATTCTTTTTGCTTCATCTTTCTCTGACAAACTATATAAAGGTAGAGGGTAGAACAAGAAGCAATGGGTGGAAACTAATCAAGGAGAGAAGCAACTTAGAACTGAGGAGAAATTTCCTGACAATTAGAACAATTAATCAGTGGAACAGCTTGCCTCCAGAAGTTGTGAATGCCCCAACACTGGAAGTCTTTAAGAAGATGTTGGATAACCATTTGTCTGGAACGGTATAGGGTTTCCTAGCTAGGCAGGGGTTGGACTAGAAGACCTCCAAGGTCCCTTCCAACTCTGCTATTGTATTGTATATCTTGAATGCAATCTAATTTACCTTTGAAGGGATACATTAAAAGTTTATTTCAACAGAAGAGCACTAACGTTTAAGTATCATTTCAACATTAACCATAAGAGGGAGCAAATACCAATTTTAAAATTAAAGGAAACAGTATTCAAAAGACTGTTAAAAAATAATACCCTATATTAAACAAATTTCAAAGAAAGAATAGAAACTGTTTTGTGCTATTGGGAGCATTTGTAGAAAAAATGTAACATAGTCATGGAAAAAAGACTAACACTAATGTGATTTGCAAAATATGTGTCATGTATGTATTCATGCGCATATAACAATTATATATGTATCAAATGTAAATTAAATAAATTACTTAAGTAAAAAGTTTAGGGTCTAGATCAGTGTTTCTCAACCTTGGCAACTTGAAGATGTCCGGACTTCAACTCCCAGAATTCCCCAGCCAGCATTCGCTGGCTGGGGAATTCTAGGAGTTGAAGTCCAGACATCTTCAAGTTGCCAAGGTTGAGAAACACTGTTCTAGATGCAAGATTAGCCACTCTGAAACTCCAACAACTAAATGAAAAACTCTAACTAAAGGAAGAAGACTGTAATCAAACTGGACACAGTAAGTACAAACAACAACCACCATATAAAATGAAGCTTTAGAAATAGACTGATGGCAACTTGTCACTTAGAGAAAAAATTAACAATGTCCATGTAATCCAAATCAGTACAATCTAGCTCCACCATAACTAAGTAATCAATTTCCTATTGTCTATCTGGAAGAAAGTGCATAGACATCATCAAATATACCAGTAACAGGGGAAAAAAGTAGACCAGACTTCCCCAAGGGGGAAAAAGGCATGTATTGTTGATAGGTGTCTCATTTCACAAAGGAACAAAATCAACATTTTGTAGACCTGACAACCTATCAAGGAAGGTACTGCTGTCTCCCAGGATTAAAGATCAAACTGAGAACTAAGAAGCTATTTTTTCCCCTAATCAGTTATCTAAGGTGTGCAGGAACCACATCACCGTAGTAATGGAGGACTTTGACTACTCTGGCATCAACTGGGAGACAAACTGTGCACCAAGTCATAGGTCAAACAGTTTCTTACAAACCTTAGCAGACAACTTTGTCATCCAAAAGGTAGAGGAGGAAACTAGAGGGTTAGCTATAATTCTTACTAATAGGGATGAAATGATGGAAGGAGCTCAAGATATGGGAGCTTTGAGACAGAGTGACCATGTCATATTAATATTCAACATAATTCAGGAACAAGTAATGGAACAAAATCAAACTAGTGTCTTAGGTTTTAAGAGAGTTGTCTTCAACAAACTCTAGACAAGTTCAAATCACCAGGTCCAGTTGGATTACATTCCAGAAAAACAGGGAAATGCTGTGGACATAATTTATTTAGACTTCACTAAAATGTTTGACAAAATAGACCACAATCTATTCCTTGGCAAGATAGAAAAATGTTGCACAGATGGTACTAACAGCAGATGGATTCGAAAGTGGTAAACCAACTACATTCAATGTGTAGTCCTCAATGGAGCTATATGTAAGTGGAAGGAAGCATGCAGTGGGGCATCTCAATATTTTGTCTTAGACCCAGTAGTCTTGAACATCTTCATAAATGATTTAGATGAGGGGGTAGAAGGGAAACTCATGAAATTTGCAATCAGCACCAAACTGGGGGGGGGGGGAGACTTCCAACAATTTAGAAGATAGACTCAATTTACCGAAGGATTTTGACAAACTAGAAAACTGGGCCCTATCCAACAAAATGCAATTTAATGGTGAGAATAGTAAAGTAGTACATTTAGGCAGGAAAAAAACCAAATGCCCAGGTATAGAATAAAAGGTACCTGGCTCAACAGTAGTGAGTGAATCTAGGTGTCCCAGTGGACAATCACTAGGAGCAAACAGTGTACTGCAGCTGAAAAATAAGTCAATACAGTCCTAGACTGCATTAAACAGACAGATAATATCAAGATCATATGAAGTGTTAGTACCAGTGTATATTTCACTGGTAAAACCACATTTGGAATGCTGCATTCAGTTCTGTTCACCATGATACCAAAAAAAAATGCTGAAACTCTAGGAAGAGCACAGAAAAGAACAATCAAGATGATAAGGGATACGGGGGCTAGCAATAGCAATAACAGTAGACTTATATACCGCTTCATAGGGCTTTCAGCCCTCTCTAAGCGGTTTACAGAGTCAGCATATTGCCCCCAACAACAATCCGGGTCCTCATTTTACCCACCTCGGAAGGATGGAAGGCTGAGTCAACCCTGAGCCGGTGAGATTTGAACCGCTGAACTGCTGATCTAGCAGTCAGCCTGCAGTGCTGCATTTAACCACTGCGCCACCTTGGCTAAATGATGTGTGGTTACACAACTGGGAATGTCTAGTCTAACAAAGAGAAGAACTAGGGGTCCAATATTTGAGGGGCTTCACAGATAATAGGGAATCAATTTATTACCCAAAGCACCTGAGGGCAGGATAAGAAGCAATGGGTAAAAGATTATTAAAGAGATACCCAATTTAGAATTAAGGCTAAATTTCCTGACAGAGAGAACAATTAACCAATGGAATGGCTTGCTTCCAGAAGTTCTGGGTGCTCCTTCACCAGAGGTTTTCAAGAAAAGGTTGGACAGCTATTTGTCCAGAATGGTATAGGATCTCCTGCTCAAGCATGGGATTGGACTAGAAGACCTCCAAAGTCTCTTTCAACCGTTTTATTCTATGTTCTATGTTCACAGAATTTAGGCTTCTAATCCCCTGTTCATAATTCAAGCTTTCTGAATCCTTCTCTAATTGTGGAACCTAGAACTAATGATAATATTCAAGCAAATAACAAAAGTAAATAAAGTAGAACAATTACTTATTATAAATTATTCTTCTGTTGATGCATTGGCTTTCTGTGCAACCACATCACACTCCTGGCTCTTATTCAGTTTCCAGTTAATTACTATTCTAAGCCATGATCCTTTTGGCAAGTTTAGAGGAATGTTAAATATTTACTATTTGAAAATCAAGTATCTCCTACATTTTCACATTCCATCATGCATTCAAAAACCTTACTGATGGACTTTCCTTTTGAAATCAATTATGAAAGATTATCTCCCAGGATGTAAACCAAGGGGCAGGATTTTCCAATTCACTTCTAATTTTGGTCTGACACTTAGCCAAGATATGCTTATTTTCAGCTACAAATACTTACAAATACAGAGCTCATCTCTGGAGAAGAGTTAAAGCATAGCAAATTGGGGGGCAGAGATTAGTGATGTCAAAAGTCTGTTATGGGATGCCACCCTATGATTATATGGGAGAAACTGAGGTTAAAGTGTACATCATGTTTGAGATTTTCCATGGAACTTTATCCTCCAGTATCTGTTGTCCAGATGTTAGCAAATTTCTTGAGCTAATCACAGGCAAGACTGGAGCATAGCTAGCAACATTTAAAACAGACATTGTGTTCGCACAACAAGAAAGCTGGATATAGAATCTTTGGTTTATGTTATAAAATTATATTTTGGCCCTAGAAGATTTTCCTTCCTAGTCACTTTAAATAATAGCCATCCTCAGTTTTGGATTACAATACAATGTACAGCGGCAAATCTGAAATTTCAGGATTACATTCCCATTGACCAAAACTTTGTAAGCAATATATGAGCCCTGTAAAATTTGCTGCAGAAGTGTCACATTTAGTGTGGCAGAATGAGAATGGGTTTTTTTACTACCTGTGGAAGAAGGATATTAGCTGTCTTTAATTTGATTTTAATTGTAACTTAATCACATTTCGTGTTTGGTCTGGTTTCACACACTGTAGCATGTTTCTCTATCTACTTTTTTACAGAATAGACTCTGACATTTAAAGCCTTCCAGAATCTTGCTTACAACTCTTTTCTTAATTTCTATGAGAAAAGTTAAAAGACACACATGAAAGTCATCTGACATTAAGCATGTATAGAAAATTGTCTTGGAGCCACAAAGATCTAATGCCAGTGTGCTAACCCACACATGCTGAAAACAATATCTTCTCCTTTCCTTCCAGTTTATTTTCAATAGGGGTAAGGCCGAAATATTGTACCTACCATAGTTTTGGGAAACATGCAGAAGTTAAGGCACTTATTTCACCTCTTCACATCCTCAACCAAATAGGTTGATTTATCTCATTTTGGTGGATTTTAAAGGAAAAAAAAAATATCTGCCTGAAGTTTTAGTCAGCTATTAACCAATCCCACCCCTGAAAAAGTTTGCCCACTCTGACTGGCCATTCTCCAACCCCATGACTCTTGAGGACAATTTCTGGCTGCAGACAAACTGATGGCTCTTGTTGGGATATACTGGGATATTAAGTTGGCCTCTGTGCTTGGAGAAGTCCTGTGTCTCAACATAGCTTTATTTTGATATATGATTTTATTATTGTAAGCCATATAGAGTGTATGGTAAGATGGGTAGCCAATGAATTATATCTATCTATCTATCTATCTATCTATCTATCTATCTATCTATCTATCATCTATCTATCTATCTATCTATCTATCTATCTATCTATCTATCTATCTATCATCTATCTATCTATCTATCTATCTATCATCTATCATCATCTATCTGTCTGTCTGTCTGTATCTGAATTTGTATTTATAACTATATATCTATAATTTATTGGCTGCACATCTTACCATAAGGTAACTCTGGATGGCTTACAATCATAACATCATATGTACATTATTTGTATTTCTTAGTCCTATATTATGTCTATTTCTATATATGTCTATTTGTATACTTTTGCTGTTTCCTTACTTTTTTTTGGAGAGTATTTTTTGACAGATCTTTAAGTAGCTGCCCACATTCTGCTTACACAGAGGTTGTCCTACAGAGTCTGGTGATACTTTCTCCTAGACAATAGAAACCATACCCCTCTCTCATTGCCTCTGTCTCTGGAAGTCTTAGCCTTTAAGTCTTGATCCATTCTTTCACTCATGGTCCCTGTACAACTAATGTTTCTTTAGGGTCACACTGTTACTTGCCTATATATAAATAGCAAATGTGGAAAAAAATATGCTACACCAAACATACCATTTGAAACTGTGGGCCTTTTCTCTCTCCTTTCTGACTCCTTTCTCCTTGTTACTGTATTAAACTGAGATTTTATTATATTCTGATTTTTTTCATCATATATTGAATAACTTTTTGAAATAAATAATGATGGAAAATTTCTTTGTCTGGCATGTTTGTGTGTACACACACAGAGAGAGAGACACAACACTAGTGTTCCACTAACTTTGGGGCATGATGAATATCAGATTCAGCATCTCTTTGCAGTTTCCAGAAGCAAGGTTTATGTGTTGCTTTCTTAGGAGTGGCTTCTAACTTCTGCATATAAAATCAATCCTTAATAATTGAAAACCATGCACACTGGCTTATATGTTATGGGCTATTTTTAATGACTGAAATTGTGCAAGGCCATTTATTAATCAGTTAATAAGACAGCGATACGAAAGATTAAAATTAGCTGGGCTGAGAACAGCTAGTGTGGAGTGGTGGTGAAGGAAGAAATAAAAGAAACACTTTAGATCTGCAGACTGTAAAAATTACCTTGATCTAAATGCACAAACACTTTTAAAGCCCAATAATGTAGTCACTCCTCACAGTTCCAGGCTGCTTTTAACAACCAAAATAAAATGTTAAAATAATAATAAAAAGTTTCTGACTTTTGTTAACCTTCTCTTCTAGTTCAGGTTATTTCTTTAATGCATTTATATGCTTTAAAATTGTCTCCTTAGCCTCTCAAGGGAACCCAACATAATACACCATCACATTTCTCGCAGGAGGGGAAAAAAAGAGAGAACACTTACTCTTAATAGGTGGCAATTTTGCCAGATGTTATTGACATAGTAAGTGCGAAATTTCAGTGATACTAAATGCAAAGTGCAGCAGATTAAAGAACAATGGAACCAAGTGCAAAATGAAGTTTCAAAAGCAGCAGCGTCAAAGTCAGAAGAAGTGTGAAAAATTACATTTTTAACAACACTATTAAGAATGAGTTTATTAATTACAGTAACTGGCACAAATGTAAAAAGTACATTTCCCTAGACTTGGTAAAACTTTTGAAAAACCCAGATAATTCTTTTCTTTCTCTCACATTTCCTTTCTTTTCTTCCATGGTATCTTTTGAATGCTACGATAGAAAAAACACTAATTCCTTTGTGACATTTTTCTTAACCCTTGCATCACAAACAGTAACTTTCCCATTTCACTGTACTTCAAATGTGGGGGTCTATAGTTATATATACTGTTTCCCCTTTTGATCCCCCAAAACAATCACCTGGCTTTATTTTTGGGGAGGTGTTATTATTTTTGAGGTTCAGGAGGCCCCTTAAGCTCTGCCCATGGCCCACAGATCAGCTGATCCAAAGAGGGCCGGAGGTTCTGTCTCTGTTTCTGGCACGCTCTTGCCAGCCTTAGCGTTGCTGGGCCTGCCACTCTTTTTACAGCTGCCACGAACAGAAGGGGCGTGTGGCGTTTCCACATGGATAGCTGGTGCATGTGGTGCATGTGGGGCATGTTTCCCCTCTTCCCCTCTAGGAAATGGCAGGGACCAGCTGTGCATGCATTTAAATATTTTAGGAGAAGGCTTATTTTCGGGGGAGGGCTTATTTTAGTGCATGCGCTCAAAAGCCCGATTGGACTTATTATCCAGGGAGGTCTTATTTTGGAGAATAGCAATAGCAATAGCAATAGCAGTTAGACTTATATACCGCTTCATAGGGCTTTCAGCCCTCTCTAAGAGGTTTACAGAGTCAGCATATCGCCCCCACAATCTGGGTCCTCATTTTACCCACCTCGGAAGGATGGAAGGCTGAGTCTACCCTGAGCAGGTGAGATTTGAACCGCTTAACTGCAGATAGCAGTCAGCTGAAGTGGCTTGCAGTACTGCACTCTACCCACTGCACCACCTCGGCTCAGAGAAAACAGGGTATTTATTATAAGGGATATAGATATTGTTTCAGAAAAGTTGTGGCTAGGTTAACAGATTTATAATAAGAGAAAAGGATAGCTTTATACTGAAAGGAGCATTTTTTTCAGATGGGAAAAGAATGATAGGTCAGAGATCTTCCTCATTCAATCAGCCATTAAAGTCACTAAAATACATTACATACAGTCTGTGTGTACATACACATGGCCTATGCATTCATCTCTTCATTAAATACTTCCGTTCAGATTGCGCTCATGTGTCTGCATAGAGCCATAAAGATATGCTACATTTCAATAAAAAAATTGCGCAACCCACCCCCTAAAAATGCTTTACAAAGCAGTGTGGTGTTCTGCTTCTAAGAGGCAAAAAAAGAGGTGATATAACTTTACTCTGCCTCTTCTAAGACTTCTTTGATATACTGTGTATAGAAGCCTTTTTCAGTTACTGAAAGAAGTTGAGCTAACATGAAGAGCTCTGTCAAGTAACACTGAAGTTTTACCAATTCGATAAATCAGGGGTCTCCAACCTTGTCAACTTTAAATCTGGCGGACTTCAACTCCCAGAATTCCCCAGCCAGCAAGGCAGCAATTCTGGTAGTTGACATCCACCAGGCTTAAAGTTGCCAAGGTTGGAGACCCCTGGTGTAAATGACTGGCTAGTACAAAGTTTGGACAATTCTCCTTTGCAGCTCCACTGAACTGTATTGGTCTGTGCTGCACCACTGCTTCTGTTTGAAGAATTTCCTATCCTTTTCCCAATGCTATTTCAGTTATTACCTTCAGTATGCGAGATGCATCCTAAAGAAAACTGCTATCGGAATCATTTGGGCAGCCTCTACCTTGTAGATCAGCAATAATTGGCCACCCACTTCCCCTCCTTTATTCCTCTCTGTAGTTTCCCCCTACTGAGTCTGTTCCAGTTCCCCAGGTGTCTCTCATCAGAACTACACAACCCTTTGCTACATATTTTTTACCCCCTGCTGCATTGTTAATGGAGCTCTTTGATCTCTCACTGAATCTCACTGAAAGATTATGAGTATTTATTTATTTATTTATTTACCGGTATTTTGTTGGCCTCGACATGTAATTCAGTAAAGTCAATCAATCTTTCTAAAGAGGCAACTTCCCATTAAGAATTTTGCATGAGGGATAAGATGCCATTTATTTTACTAGGTTTCTCCTTTTTACACTTCTAAGGAACTGCTGTTCAGTCAGATCTTGGATCGACTATTTCCAAACAACCACAACATATGAACACATCGTGGCTCAAGCTTCAACTCTTCGTCTCTAAGAGGGGGTACAGATTTTCTCTTGATGTTGCCCAACAGCAAATCATCAGGATGGGCAAGGCGATCTCTTTTAATTGGGTGTCTCTTGAGCAGGCTGCAAGCCATTTTTCCTCAATATTCGTGCTAGCACATCAGAGAGAATATTCTCATCTCAATTCCAACTGATTGGCTGATTTATACATGCAACAGCTTTATTTATTTATTTCATGTGAAATATTAGCAGGTACCAAACATTTCTGCACTTGAGAAACATTTGGCTGTAGTAACAGAAACTTGAAGGAAGCCCTCTTTCCCTCCTTCCTTCCCTTCCTCTTATATCAAAGACAAATAAGGTGTCATATATCTAGGCCTAAATCATGATGTCAGGGTTCCAAATAGCATCTTCAAAAAAATCAAACTCCAAGGCAAGAAGTTCCTCAAAGTTGCAATTTATTGGAAGAGCCATTTTGGCATATCTGAGGAAACCTGAATCTGAAAGCATCCCGGTTTTCCCCACCTAGTTGAAAGTTCAAGATCTTGCCCCCACACCCACAAGTCCATCACATGGTCCAATCTTCCACTGCCATGCTGGCAGTTCCACCCATCCAGTTCCAGTCAGGTGCAGAGCAGGGGTGGGTTTCTCGCCCTGTTCCAACCGGTTCAGTTGGAACGGGGCCGGTGCTGTCCTCGTGCGTGCGCGCGGCGCTACATTCATGCACGTGGCGCATGCATGCGTACTAGCGTCTGTGTGATGCTCCAAGTGCTCCTGGAGGATCGCGCAGGCGCTGTATGCATCCTGCGCATGCGTGGAAGCGCAGAACTCATCAAAACCGGGTAAGGAGCGCGCACGGGTGCGTGGGTGGGCCCTTCGCCATTCCCGGAAGTTACTTACTTCCGGGTTTGCCGACCAACCGGTTCGCAGGGACCGCCGCAAACCGGTTGAAACCCACCCCTGGTGCAGAGGTACCAAGACAAAGGATGATGTTGGCTTTCTAAAAAGAATTTTGTTATGGCTACATAGCAACTCACTCCTTACCATCCCCCCTCCCATTTCCCCACAATAGAAAATGCATAGTAGAATACTAGAAAGTGTGGCAGGCCAAAGATCCAAAAGAAAAGATAGCTGAAGGCCTGACATATGGTTTTTTTAACCATTATGTTCCTTTTCCAAGGTCGTCTCTGTAATTTTCTACACTTGTAAAACTTTCAGCCTCTTTTCCCTCTTCTATCTACATTGGCTGATCTGCGGACCAATCTCCAATCTCTTGAATACTTTATCTACCTATCCCCAGGGCCTCCTCCCCCCACCCCCGCCCTTGTGAGTTGTTGGAGCAGGATCTCAGTTGGGCAACAACGATTATATTCTGTGATTTATTCTGTTAGTTGTTAGTATAGTATTTATTTGCTTCACTCTGCTTTTGTTCTTTTACATTTTTGCTGGACATTGACTGCACAAATATTATTGATTGATTGAATCCCAATTGGCTAAACTGCTGCAGGGAAAAAGGCCTTCTGGTTTTGCCCTTTTACCTCTTGCTCCCAAGAATCATTCTCTCTCCCCTGCCTTAGAAGCTTTCTCTCTTCCCATCTTTATCTCTCCAGGATGCCTTTTTACTGGCCATTTCCTTTTGTGTTTTCTTCTTTTCCTTTGCCATGGCTCTAGACCTCTCATTGCTCCTCTCCTTTCTCCCTGGGCATGTTTATGTCTGTGTCTCTCTGCTTATGGCTATCTGGGTGTGTACCCGCAGCTTTTTATATCTCCCTCAACTCACTAAGTTTGGGGAGCTGTCCAGAACAATCCTGCACAACTTGTAGAGGGCAAAGGGCTACATTGAGAAAGTAAATCCGTCTGAGCTGCAGAAGAATAGCCAGCATGTGCATCAAACAATTTGGAGACTCTTGGAGGCATGCAGCAGGATACCTTTGGAGACGAGATGATGGCAACAGTGGATCCTTCCTGACAATGGTGAAGTTTGACAGCAGTGAATTTACTGATGGGTTGTTGTTGTTTTTCTAAGGCAATGTAAGGTCCTAATTAGTGGGTCGCATAGGGCCTGTAGGCTATATGATGTGTAGACGTGCTCTATAGAAAATAGATTATGTTACAAACTTAAAAGGCCTCCAGTTTCTTGGCATCTCAATGGCTCCATGGGGAGATAGGAATTCTCTAAGAGTGTGGAGGAGAGTCTTGGGAGATGGATATACCTTTTCTAGATTTCATGAAGTATCAAAGCTCAAAGCAGGGGCATCCCAAACTGCATAGGAAGGATACGATGAAACCAACATGTATAAATCACACCCCAAGTTCACAGTTCCCTATAAAACCAAATCTCTGCACCCCATTTTCTCCATAGCCTATCCTCAAGGTCAGAGTTTTTGTTCTTGAGAATAATTTCTCCTTTTTTCCAGTATGTCTGGATTTCAATTTTCTTTGATTTGTTCTTGCTCCCCCCCCCCTTTATGGAAACCACAAATTATTCCCTTAACAATCATTTAGAACTATTTCAATCAGATCTGGCATGGTATTAAACAATTGTTAAAAGTAACAGTAATGATATTATCATTACTATTCCTTAGATTAGGAACTTAAAAGTTAAAAAAAGTTAATGGCAAGTTATTTTCCATTGTTGATAAGGTAATTTACAGGATGTACCTTTGTAGTCATCAGGAGTTCAGCTCTGCTCCTAAAAATCTATTAGTGCTAACTTTCTTCATCTGGCTTTATTAAGGACTAGCTAATAACCCAACATCACCCAGATATTTATTTATAGGGGAGAAATGTCTGGGGCAAACATAATTCCTAATGTTGGATTTTCCCCCTTACCAGAGGGAGCTCCATTGTGGAGTACTGTGAAGCTGCTATCATGGCAACTCCACAGTGCTGTACAGTAGAAGCCAGTATGGCAGTATGGCACAACAGGCTGTATCTTAACAGAACACCCACCTCGAGGGATGTTATGAGGTGCCTTAGTATTTTTCTCCAGAGAGAACCAAGTTTGGTTAAAATTGCTCAAGGTATTCCAGAGTTATGCTGAAACACACACACACATACACACACACACACACACACACACACACACACACAGCACCATTTATATATAGAGAGAGATTATAACATATATGAAGTGTTATGATCCTGCCTCCCACAATTACGTACATAAATTCTAAATGTATATTTTGTTTGTATGTATTATCAGATTACACACTGTTTTACTTTTAAATGCCACTAAAATGCAAATAATAATGGAATTTCTGAGCCTTATTTTCTTTTTATTTCTTATTTGAGAGTAAAATTATCTTAATATCAACTGAATGTGTGGCATTTATTGGACAGTCTGCCTTGCCTGTCCCTCTACAAGCTTCAAACAGCCGAAACCATCAAGGAAAAGGATTCTCCATCCATAATTGTTCAGTTAAATGGTTGCCCTCCGTTGGCTCTTTGGCATGAGCGCCTCATGCTGGGAGCGTCTTGAGATGTCCATTTCAAAATAGTTCTCTTCACATTTGCCGAAAACCTTAGGCAAATTGTTTGTTCCGTAATTGTAAATAAATTAGTATACAGCTGCATGTGATAATACATGGGGATAAAGTTTCATGCTTTTGTAGTTTGCCAGCATGATGCAAAATCATTATTGTACATTAAATGAGAAAAGGCTACTGTCATGCTTATTAACTTCACATCCTTTCAGCCATCATGCATTTTTTTATATAATCCAAGTAAAATCTTTGTGCTTCTCCCTAAAGAATTGAAATGATGTTTGTGCTCTCCCACCATTGAATACTTTTATGGAACTAACATTCCTCCCCCTTTAAAATATCCCATAAAATTTGAAATATTGAAGGTGTAGGATGAAAGGTTATCCCCAATCTCCCTGCAGCTTGAAGATATTGCTGCAACAACTTGCTTCAAGTGTTTTTGATTTTAATTGTATTATTGCTGGTACTGTTGAATAATGTGGAAAGAAAAATTCAAACATAATGAGCAGCTTATAGTCTATGACTGTGATGGCGAACGTATGGCACACATGCTGGAAGTGGCACGCAGAGCCATCTCTCCAGGCATATGAGCCATTGGCCATTGCTCCTCTGGGTTCCAACATGCTGGCCAGCTGGTCTTCATGCGCATGGGGCTGCTGGAAAGTGGAAGAGCAGCCGCCTGGTGCAAATGAACCTGCTGGGCGGCTGCTCTTCTGCTTTCTGGTGCGCAGCATGTGCACTGGCTACCTGGTCTTCCGATTTCTGGCATGCATGTGAATGCGAAGACCATCTGGCTGGAAGATCATCTTCCCGGTGCACACTTGTGCACTGGGCAGCTGCTCTTCTAGTTTATGGCTTGCACATGCCAGATGGTCTTTGTGCATTTATGCAGGCCAGAAACCAGAAAATCAGGTGGCCGGTGGGCATGGGCGCGCTGGAAAGTGGAAGAGCAGCAACCCGGCATGCTCATGTGCACTGGGCAGCTGCTCTTCCGCTTTTCGGCATGTGTGCACACACTCCCATTTTGGGACCTCAAAAAGGTTAGCCAACAATGGTCTATGACATCTCATATAGTATGATCAAAAGTTTTCCAAGGAAAATGTAGCTATACCTCTTGAAGGTTCAGAGTACTCTTGTATGAAAAGGTAGTTTCTTTTCTGTTTCATGTTATACTATTTCGAAGGTACTCCAAGCAGCTGCAGGAAAAAGAAATAAAGGGGAAATTGTTCAATCACTTTCACTTTATTGTTATAATCCTATGAGTAGGCTCACTCAAAGGGAGGAAATGCAGACAATTATGCAAAGGTGTGCTTACCTTTTATCTGTCTGTTTCATGTGTAAATTTGGAACAGAAAGGCTAAATACAAAATGAAATCATCATCATGACATATGATCCACTGAATTCATGACAATGACTTAACCTGAACATTTATGATTTTGTGCTGTAGTACCTTCTATTTTCTCAATTTTAGCTTACCTAACACCATGTAGAGAGCTAATCTGGTGCAGTGGTTAAGGCACAAGTTAGAACCTGGAAGACAGTGAGTTCTGGTCCTGTCTTAATCACAAAGCTAACTGGGTAACCTTGGGCCGGTCATCTTCTGTCTGTCCCAGAAAGTGGGGCCCTCGCAAACGACTTTTCAAATCTTGCCAAGGAATCTACAGAGTAAATTCAGACAATCGCCATGAGTCAACATTGACTTGAAGGTGCACAGAAGCCTCTCACCATATAATGCATCAGGCAGAATTATTTATGTTTTAAACACTTCTGTAGGCATAGATAAGACACATGTAAATTGATATTTAGATTGCAACCTCATACTCAATGTTCTTGCAAAACTAGGATTTATGGACGAATTTAGCACCTTTGGTCAGAGAATAAAATAAATAAAAGATCCACGTCTTTGTTTAAAAAAATAGTTATTACAGCGAGATGATTAAGCAACCAAAGGCAGATATTTAGGTTTGCTGTGCAAATAATATCCTGCAGAAGCAATGCTGCCACATTTCTTTATGCTTTAGGAGGCTTAAGACATATTTTTTATGCAAGGCCAAAGACAATTCTAAAATTCAAGGACAGATAAGAGATGTGCTTGTATCAGTCTTATGTTTATAAAGTGCTAGCCATTCACTCTTGCATAATTTATTCCTGCAGAAACCTAAATCACCCAATCGAGTAATAAAATGCATGTAGGTACAAATGCCAGCAAGAGAATGTTGCAGTAAATTAAGATCTGATATAGAAGCCTCGTATGTTTATTTCACTCAGCCCATATATGCCATAACTCTCTCACTTGCGTGCATGTACACGTGGAATGTGATCTAGATCAATATGCATAAAGTCTAATCTGGCCGTCTTGAAACAGGTGGAACCTCAATAAAGATGCATATATAATCCCGGGGATGTAAAATAAATCTGGCTGTTGCAGTGCACTCTATTATTTGTCCAATTCCTTCTGATTTGCATCGGCAACTGAAGAGTATAGATCAAAATACAAAATCAGATATATATTTTTGCTCCTCTTAGTTATTGACATTATATGTAGACGGTTCTATATTTCTGCTCTTTCATTTTCATTTCTAATTCCAATACGTTTGCTGTGGATAAAATAATCTTCAAATCTGCATTATGTTGCCTTGCAGGTTATTAGGACTGTGCAATGCTTCCAGTTCAAAAACAAAAAGTTGTGGGCATGGGAAAATCAAATATGCCTTTTCATGGGATTGCATTGCAGCTGCAGAGGTAGCTGAATAGTCTGTAAAAAAAAAGATGCAGCTCTCTTAGGGAGTTTCAGTCAGATGCCCTGTTGACAAGCCCCATGTTAGAATTTGAAACAATGAACAGAAAGAATAGTTACAATTGGGATGAATGTTATGAGTATTATAAGCAACCCCACTGGCTTTATTTATTTCTTTATATATTACAAAAAAAACATTTATACCATCCAGTCCTAAGTTTCTGGCAGGCAAGATAACATAATGAAAACAATATAAAAGGAATTTTAAAAATGAATTCCAATGACTATACATGATGGCCAAACATTATAGCTCAGGCATCAAAGTTTAATAAGAACAGAATTTTGGCTTATTTGATACTATCAATGATGTGGGAGATATGAGATCCTGGACCACGTTCCTACATTAAGTAGACCCCACAGCTTCCATGCCTGCAGACTGAAATGATTTTATTTGAAAGCTGATGTTTGCTTGATTGCAAATAACTATATTAGACTATCAAAAATAAGTCTGCACTCAATTATATTGTTAAAAAGTGCCAAGAAATAAAATATAGTTGCTTCTGTTTAATTAAAAAAATGAAGATTTTTTTTCTTCATGTGATTTGACATGACAGTTATGATTCCACTTCTTTGGGGGGCAGAAGGTTCCACAATATGGGGGCTACGACAAAGATGATCCACTTCATTGTTTTATTTTACATAAATCTTCTTTAGATGTCTTTGTAGTATAGGCCCTGATCTTTGACTTTTCCCACATTGTTCAGTTTTCCCCCTCTGATATCTAATTCAATTTTTCTGGCCATCATGTTGTTGATTTTCAGAAGGTAATGTGTCAAACATCTCTGAATGTTCCTAGATCCATAGTATTAAGAAAAAATTATACTCACTCTCAACCCTCCCTCCATTTCAATCCCCTTTCCCTTACTAATACCCCAACATGAAACCTTCCACAGGCCATCCTATCTCATGCACCTTAGCTGTTGTGCTATGCTAGGGAGGTAACACTTCCTCTCTGTACTCTCACTCCAGGGATGTGTAACCCTCTTCATACCCTGATTATCATTCGAAGTATATGTTCTTGATAGGTCCACTGCAGTGGTAGGTTGCAAATATTTTTACTACCAGTTCGGACATGCTTCTGTGTGCTCGTGCATGCATACAATGCTTCTGCACATGCACAGAAGCTTCCAGGTGGCTGGGCAGGGCTTCCCACTGCCGGTACTACCGGTTCAGCTGAACCTGGCCAAACCAGGAGCTACCCACCACTGGTCCACTGTGATTTATGGCTAGTATCCCAGTCTGATAGATACATTCTTTCACTCATGGTGTTACTTATGAATTGGTGTCCCTTGCCTTTTGCAAAATACTTTTTTTTAGCTACCAGGCATCTTGGCTCTTGCTGTTCCAATGTTCTTCAACATCTTCATAAATAATTTAGATGAGGGGATAGATGGGTACCCATCATTTTTTTTTAATTCTAGGATGAAACTTTCATCCCAAACTGGGATGAATTGCCAACACCTTGGAAGATAGACTCATGATTCAGAATGATTGTGACAGACTTGAGCATTGGGCCCCAGTCAACAAGATGCAGTTCAGTGGAAACAAAAGCAAGGTCCTGCATTTAGGCAAGAAAAAACAAATGCACAGTTATAGAATAGGTGGCACATGGCTCAAGAATAGTAATTGCAAGAGGGATCCAAGTGTCCTAGTGGACTATCACTTAAGTACAAACCAGCCATGTGCTGCAGGCTACCAAAGAAGCATGAGCTGCATTAACAGAGGAATAGTATCAAAATCATAATAAGTGATAGTACCACTCTATACTGCACTAGTGAGGCCACACTTGAAATCCTGCATCCAATTCTGCTCACCATAATACAAAAAAGGCTGAGCCTCTAGAAATAGTGCAGCGAAGAGCAACAAATGCATGTATAGGGTCTGGAGGCTAAACTACATGATTAATGATAGAGGGAATTAGGTATGTCTAGCCTAATGAAGAGAAGAATTATGGGTGAGATGATAGTTGTCTTCTGGTACCTGAGGGGCAATCACAGGAGGAGAGGGGTCATTTATTCTCCAAAGCATCTAAGGCAGGGGTGTCAAACTCTCGTCATCACAGCAGCATCACAAAACATATTGGGACTCCCCCCACCCCGCTTTGCTAAACTGTTTGTGGCCAGCGCGTGATGCATCTGGCCCATGGGCTGGGAGTTTGACAGCGCTGATCTAGGTGGAAGCTCATTAAAGAGAGATTCAAACTACAACTGTATCTGAATTTGGAATATGCTCTTTTCATACGTTGATGCAACAAGGAACTGCTGACATTAAAATGGCAGCTTCCAAGTCCAATAGTTAATATTGTATGGAGAACTGGAGGAAAATACTTAAAGGAAGAAAGAGCCTTACATTGGGTCCATGCAGATATTCAAGAATGCTTCAGTATTGAACCAGGCCAGGTTTTAAAATAATGAATTTGTCATTGTTTTAAGTAAAATAGCCTTAAATGCCTTCTTCTTCTCTTTCCTCCTTTTCTCTCTCTTTCTTTCTCTTTCTCTTTCACTCCCTCTCTCTTTCCTTTTCCCTCTCCCTCTCCCAACCTATGTTGTAACTGTATGCACACTTCAAACATAAAAGCATCTATCATCAACAGTTCATGCTAATTTACATTCCTAGGAAGAAATACAGATAGATCTGCCATATTTATAATGAATCGTTCTATAATCAAATAATATATATCAACCTGGTCTCTAGCCAATCTAAAGTGCATGCTGCCAAATTCATAATTACCATGGTTCTGCCACAATGGATATGAAGCATATTAATTCTGTGCCTTTTTAAAAAGTATTTTTTTCTGAAATGCATTTATAGGTTGGCTAGCATCTGCACCAATTAAAGTTTATTAATTCATTTCTTGAGTTCCACTATATCAAAGGGCCAATTTATAAAATCAGCAGAATCAAATGGTAAAACTTTCCCCTCTGTTACACTATACTGCTTCAAATTGCAGGTGGATGGCATGTTTAAATACTTCTTCATTTAAACTATATTTGGTTAAGTTATGAATAAAAACTAGTAGAACCATAGTTTTTGACTTGATGTATTTCTTTGTATAGAAATATTCTTTCCCTTTTCCTTTCGCACTGAAGATATTTAAAGATCAGAGATGGGTTGCTCGTGCATGTGCATGATGCTTCTGTGTATGCGCAGAAGCGTCCGGGTGTGTGGGCGGAGCCTCCCACCACCGCTATTACCAGTTTGCCCGATCTGGGCGGAACTGTGAGCAACCCACCTCTGTTAAAGATGTAATCTTTCTATTAAGCTTTAAGTTTCTTTCTGATGATGAATTTAACACAAGATGTCTTCAGCTTATTTTGGTCTTTCATGCCAAATAAATTTTTGTGGAATGCCTTCCAGAGGAACCTCAACATATCTACAAGCATTGGATTGCAAAGGTTTTCAAATGGACATCCCTTTTGTTACACGAGGAAAAATGGAAAGAGCTGAATCTTAAATTTTCATATCCACTTCCAGATAACCAACTGTTAGAAATTTTATCCTTCTGAAAAATAAAAATCATATGTGCAACCTGCTCTACTTGACCAGGAAGAAGAGCCAGAAAGAGTCATTTGGATGGCAGCTTGCTTTTTAGTAAGGTCAAAAGAACATTTGAGTTCTTCAGTATATACATATAGTTCCAGCAAGATTCATTGCTTCTATACTTTAGGTGTCTTTTTCTTTGTCCAGTTACAGAGACTTTCCTTGTTCTTTGGCTACAGTTCAACATTTCTACTCTCACAAAAGTTTCAGCTGAGTTCTGCACTAAAGTTATCAGCAGATTTAATATAAATTGAAATTGGGATCACTGACTTTTATGGCACATCTTGCTGTAATGATGCATGACTTATCAATCCCTCATTTTTAATGTGCAGACATGTTAAGTTTAACTAGCTTGTTCAAGTAATGGATTTACTGATTAGTTCCTGTTTTGGTACATAATTGTTCAATGATTTCTTCAATATTAGCTTAACCCAAAAAAGCTTAAGTACAATACTGAGCAATAAGCTCGTCAAAAATACCCACTCATTCTTCTGAAAATCACAGTTTCAAGCTAATCAATAATGGCTTTATTAAGAGGAGAGGTTTTTTTAAGAAAAATATTTATAGTTAATGCAAATGTTTTAAAATGATATAGGTATTAATTATTAGCAGTTTTTTTTCACAGCACACACACACACACACACACACAAAGAACTACATAAATGTACTTGAAGACACTTAAAGCTTTGGCATTCTTTGCAAATGACTAGCTAAAGAGCCCCTTGGGCGGTTGTTTTTTACTGCTTTTCAAAGCTCTAATAGCACTTTTTCACCAAAGACACACCCATTGAATCCTCAGAGAGTTACAATAGCATAATTGTTCTTTTAGGTTTTAAGACCCTGACATATCTGTCAACGAAAGAACAGTGAATAATAATACCAGAACTATTTTATGCAAATTCCACTTAGATGTTTCAGGATTTTTGCGTGAGACTGATCTTGCCTCCTTGTTGACAGTTTTATTGTCAAATTAGCGTTACATGAGAAAGTGGTAAAGTTTTCTTCTTTTGTTAAATAATATCCATTAAAACCTTTCCATAGAGTTAAAAAAAAACAAATACGGAAGCAATGAGATGGAAACATTCATTTGGGAGAATGTTAGCAGAGTGGAAAACAGTTGTCACTTGCTGGATTTTTTGTAAATAGGTATTCTTTTACAAAATTTTAAAATGTCTCATTAGAATGTGTGTGACATAATACTTAAATAAACCTAAATGTTTACATCTGTATTTTTTTCACTTATTTATCTGAATTAATCCAACCAGTGAGATAATATACTACATGCATGAGGTATATATAAGATGCAGAAAAAGTAAAATTATTGTTGTTAAAAATCTAAAGTGTAAAGGAGAATGGCATGACCAACCTACTAGTTTTG
This sequence comes from Thamnophis elegans, assembly GCF_009769535.1. Taxonomy (NCBI): domain Eukaryota; kingdom Metazoa; phylum Chordata; class Lepidosauria; order Squamata; family Natricidae; genus Thamnophis; species Thamnophis elegans. Next base: position 143,727,258 of record NC_045541.1, on the reverse strand, counting down.
CTATGTTTAAGGAGAAATATTTGAAAAATATTAATCTGATACAAATTGATAGAGCTCCTATCAGATGTTAAATTTCTCTACACTTTGATTCCATGTGCACCTGGCTATTGAATAGACAACATCTATAAGTGGAACAATTTTGTTTTTCACATACAAGTTAATTTGGGTTAGAATTTCATGAGGAGATTTTGCAAATCTTTGCTTTAGTGATACTAATGGAGAACGTTGTTAAATCTGTGACTGTTTCATTAATTAATATATGGTGTGATTGATTCCTTTTCTTTCTGATGGTTAATCAAATAATAACTAAGCCAAAACGTCCAAAATACATTTGCTGATTAATTATTACTATTTACACAGACAGCCTGCAGCCATCTTTTCTTTTGGACCTCAGGCCTGTCACACTTTCTATTATTCTACTATGCATTTTCTATTGGGGGAAAATGGTAGGAGAGATTATACGGAGCTGGGTGAAAATGGGAGGGGGGATGGTAAGGAGTGAGATGCTATGTAGCCATAACAAAAGTTCTTTCTAGAAAGCCAAGGTCATTCTTTGTCTTTGCACCTCTGCATCTGACCAGAACTGGATGGGTGGAACTGCCAACATGACAGTGGAAAATTGGACCATGTGATGGACATGTGGATGTGGGGGCAGGATCTTGAATGTTCAACTGGGTGGGAAAACCGGGAAGCTTTCAGATTCAGGTTTTCCCAGATGTGCCAACATGACTCTCTTAATAAATTGGAACTTTGATTAATCATTTGCCTCAGACTCTGATTTACTTTTGGATGCTATTTGGAACCCTGACAAAGAGAGAGAGAGAGAGAGAGAATATCTAGCCTTACATTGGAAACCTTAAAAAAAACCATTACTTTAATTAAAGACTGGAGAGTGTTGAATGTATTACCCCTCAAATTAGACTTTAGGGTAAATGGTCAGAAACCAAGAAAGAATCTCTTATTCATACTCAACTCCTTGAGTCTCAAAACTTGTATCTCAAAAGATCAAACAACAATCTTGACTTAGGAATCTTATCTCCCTCCAAGAATCAGGCAATGGGAATAACATTTATAACATATAATAAATATATTACATGTTAAACTTACAGCAAAGACTGATACATGTTATTTTCCAAAAAGAAAGACTAGTCTGGTTTCCTTAAATAAATTAATTTTAGAATGTGAATATCTTAAAAAATAATATTTTAGTTTACATGGAAGCACATGAGTTTAGGAAGGTTATCTTGAATGTTGGGCTCTTTTCTTTTCAATTAGAAATAGCACTTAGACATATATCACTTCACAGTGCTTTACAGCCATCTCTAAGGAGTTTACAGAGTCAGCATATTGCTCTCAACAATCTGAATACTCGTTTTACTGATCTTGGAAGGATGGAAGGCTGAATCAACCAAGATCCGGTGAGAGTTGAAGTGTTAGACTGTTGACAATCAGCAGTCAGCAGAATTAGCTGCAATACTGCATTCTAACCACTGTAACACCACAGCTCAGGAATAATGCAATTTAATTTGCCTTTTGATAATCTAAACTCTTTCCATAATCTGTACATTGATTATACACAGTTTGAACTGGGTTTTTTTAAAAAAACCCTCCTATAACATGCAAGAATCTTTTTTATCTTTTAGCACTAACAAACCTGTTAGTTAAATTTAAGCAAAACACACTTTACTTTAAATTCTGTTTCTTTTAACATTGGCTTTTAAAATTACACATTTGGCTCTGTATGGTTGAGTCTTGTCTGCCTGAACACACTTATTTTCCTGCTGATTTAGTGTCTACAAATAGATGTCTACTTGCAAAACACACCTTTCTTTGAATCCAGCCCACTGAATCAAGCTCATTATCTTAAGACATCTCTTTGGGCAAAGGTTATGCTTTCCTGAGCTATATTAATCTCTTTCTCTAAACATCACCGGCTTAATTGGGTTAGATCAGAGTTATACTGTTTTGAATAAAAGGGTGTGATTAATGTGAGCTAAAAGCAGCTGGATCGGCACAGCCTGATTCTGCAATGTACACAAACGTATTATCATTATAACTGTGAAAATGCATGGAAACATCCAGCTTTGGTAAGCAACATCCCTTCTCTTAAAGAAAATCACTACAGAGATTGAGTGGATACAGAGATTCCCCTAAGTGTCCTAGAGCTTTTCTGACAATAACTTTTCTGATGAATAGTGCTGCTAACACAATTGTGTCAATTCATAAGGGCTAGTGCTTTTTATCAGAGACCATTGGTTCACCCATATACCTCTTTGACTTAAACTGTAAGGCAGGATCCTGATTCTGAGATTTGCTTTTTCTTTCATTCTCTGAAAAAAAAATTGATGCTGAAAAGGAGTATTGAAGCTTTTGTAAAATTAAATCTGGACACCATTGTAGTTTACACTTAATTATGGGAGTCAGTGAGTTAGAAGAGGAGGGGAAAGTTCTGTCTTTTGCAGTGGTTCCCAACTTTTTTTTTGCCCATGCTCCACCTAAGCATCTCTAAAACCCTGATCCCCCTCCCCCATGGCATACTATAATTCTTATTTTACTCAAAAAGTGAACTGTACTCATGCAGTGAAAGCCTAAAAGGCCATTAACTTGGTTTAAACAAGGTTCAAATTGCCCCCATTAAGACTCATATTATGCCCCTATGGGGTGGGGGCCCCATGTTGGGAACTACTGGTCTATTGTAATGTTGGGAGACCTAAACACGATACTAGAATGTACATCCCAAAATAGGAATAGCACTTAGACTTATATATGCCCCATAGGACTTTACAACATTCTATGGGAATCTGTTTATAATATCAGCATATTATAAGCCTCCACAATCTGGGTCCTCATATAACCTTGAAAGGATGGAAGGCTGAGTCCACCTTGAGCCCATCAGGATCAAACTCACGGAGTTTGACTTCTAACCACTGTACCACCAAAATCAGTCTCGTGACCCAGCTCAAACAGTTCACTATTCTAGTGGCATTTATACAACTCCTGCTGTTGCTTAACTTTGAAGGGGTGAACAGTCTACTACATCATTCACCCACAACAATTGCCAGTATGATGAATTTTGCTCTGCTTATTTTAACTCTAAAGTATACTTTACTCTTTATATGTGCATTATAAGTCAGGGTTGAAGGGAAGCTTGAAAATTTTAATGGTCCTTCAAACCAAAATAAAATATAATAATTGTTTGAATTCCATTTTAATTAATGTGGAGCATGGATAGATGGATAGAGATAGCTGATAACTGATAGATGTTTGATAGATGTTTGATAGATGATAGATAGATAGATAGATAGATAGATAGATAGATAGATAGATAGATAGGTAGGTAGGTAGGTAGGTAGGTAGGTAGGTAGGTAGGTAGATAGATAGATAGATAGATAGATAGATAGATAGATAGATAGATAGATAGATAGATAGATAGATAGATAGATGATAGATGATAGATGATAGATGATAGATGATAGATGATAGATGATAGATGATAGATGTAGATGATAGATGATAGATGATAGATGATAGATGATAGATGATAGATGATAGATGATGATAGATGATAGATGATAGATGATAGATGATAGATGATAGATGGATGCATGCATGCATGCATGCATGGATACCAGGCAATTACTTGATTAGAGTCAGATACATTAGATATAACAGTTAAATTGCTGGACTAATGCTGGAATAACCCAGGTTCAAGTTTATACTCAGGTCTGGAAACTCACTGAATGACTTGATCCAATCACATTCTCTCAGAACAAACTCCTTGTCAGGATAGTTATGAAGATAAAAATAATTTCAACAGAGTTCATAAAAAACAAGGAAAAAATTAAAAAAAATGGAAAAGGTGCGATCCAAAATTATTCACATTTCTAAGTCAATCAAAATTGCCACTGCATTGCCAAAATGTAAACATGTATTGTTTTTGCTTTTGCTTTACTCCCAATCCAAAGTAACAGAGTAATCAAAAGCCAGATTCATTCTTAAATATAATTTAGGATGATAATCAGACAGATTGTGAAGCACATAAAAATGTAAATCACACACACATATATATATATATATATATATATATATATATATATATATATATATATATATATATATATATATATTCTGGCACAGTTATCATTCATGTTGATGTCAACAGCCCTCCACAGACAGGTAAGAGGAAAATACCACTCCAGGGATCCTATTCATGTTGCACAGCAGGGCCTTGTCTGTAATTACTGTGGCCTAGTTATTTCTCAGGGGAAAAAAGTCCAGCACTAGATCCTTTTTTTCTTAATAGGTGAAGCTGAACCTAAAGCACTGTAATTTTAATCAAATCTTTCCCATCTGCGTGTACGTCTCTGAGAAGTTGAAGATTTAAGTGTATGTTGTAAGGTTTGTTGAATAGTCCCAGCAGGGGGAGAAAGGGCAGCGAGATGGTAATTATGTTATACTTAAAGGTATTTTGGTTGCCAAGGAAGTTTCTTTTCCTTTTCTCTAACCTTCCCCCTCCTCGTTCCCAGCTTCGCTATTCCTCTTCTCCTCCCCCACCATAAGGGTTAAGATGATGTCATCAATTCTCAGGAAATACTGCAAAACGGGTGGAAGGCAGTGTCAAGAACACACTTTAGAATCTGCTTATGATTGGAAGAAGACCAATTTATGCCTCCTTAGTTCAGATCATTTTTGTATGAATGCATATTGTATGTGAAAATTCAAATTTAAATAATAAGCACATTAGGTAGAATGACTTTATTTGCACATGTCTGTTTTTATCAAAGGATATGTTTTTAAATCTGAAATAAACTATAGGGATATATTTATATAAGACCTAGATCCTAAAAAAAGTTTTCCTAATGCTTTAGTCCTCTTAACTACTTTTGCTTCTGTTACATTTTATTATTCCTAGAATCAGCAAACTAATGAAATCCTGGTAATTGGAAATCAGTTTTTCCCCTCCCAAAATAAAAGCAGGAAGTTTTCTCTAATGACCCTTGGAATCATTAGGAATAATCAATCAGAATAGAACAGGAAGGGACTTGGAGGTCTTCTAGTCCAATCCTGAGCAGGTAGGAGACCTTATATCATTTCAGACAAGTGGTTGTCCAGTCTCTTCTTAAAAACCTCCAGTGATGAAGCACCCACAACTTCTGAAGGCAAGTTGTTCCACTGGTTAATTGTTTTTCACTGTTAGGAAGTTTCTCCTTAACTGTGCACTGCTTCTCTCCTTGATTAATTTCTTGTCTTGCTTTGGAAGATAAGTTGATTCCCTCTTCTTTGGAGTAGCCCCTCAAATACTGGAATAGTGTTATCATGTCACCCTTTTTTCTCTAGACTGGCCATAACTAATTCCTGCAGCCGCTCTTCATATGTTTTAGTCTCCAGGACTTCAATCATCTTAGTTGCTTATCTCTGCACTTCTCAACATATATTTTTTTTGTAATGCAGTGACCAAAACTGGATGCAGTATTCCAGGTGTCATCTTACTAAGATTGTATAGAGCGCTACTAATACTTCACGTGATTTTGATTTTAAATTGAGACAGATCAATGTATCCTATTTTTCCCTACATGATTGGGGATGGGGTGGAAACATTAATGCCAGCCATGGGCAGACACATCAGTGTCATCATATTAGTGAAAAATAAATCAATTATCTTATTTTGATAGTAATCCATACATGGAATTTTGGCTTATTTGATACTGCTATCAATGATGTGGGACTTGTGAGATCCTGGACCACATTCCTACATTAAGTAGACCCCACAGCTTCCATGCAACTTTGCAACTTTAATAAGATTTGTATGCCACCCACTCCCTAGGGACTCTGGGCGGCTCACAACAAAAGCAAAAACATAGAATATTAAAAGTAATGATGCAGACTGAAATGATTTTATTTGAAAGCTGATGTTTGCTTGATTGCAAGTAACTATATTTGGCTACCAAAAATAAGCCTGCACCCAATTATATTATTAAAAAGTGCCAAGAAATAAAATATAGTTGCTTCTGTTTAATTTTAAAAATTAAGATTTTTTTTTCTTCATGTGATTTGACATGACAGTTATGATTCCACTTTTTGACACCAAAGTCACATAGCAACATCTTAACTACTCCATAGCAACCTTCTGGCTTTTCATATTGTAATGATCCTGCTTGTTAATAATTTGATAAAAGCTCATTTTAATTTACAGGTAAATAGGAGCAGAATATTCTTGATGCTTACATAAAATTCAAGAATCAATCTCCCGCCCCCCACTTCCTCCCTCCATCTCTCTCAAGAAGGATAATTATCTTAGCCCATTCCACCAAAACCAGTACAAAAAAAAAACTTATAGGAGGACAGATCTGTGAGGAATCTGATAACATTTTTCATTTTATAAGAAGTGTAACTTTTTATGAGCTGCAACTTATTTCATATGATGTTAAAGTGGATATAGGATGTAAAGGGATATGTAAAGAGGAGCGGAAAACAAGGTAGTTATGCAGGCAGAGGTTCATATAAAACAGATTATAAATCTAATATAAAATATAAAAAGAATTTATATGGATCCATTCTGTAAAGCAATGTCACCAGGGAAGACTGGAGACATACCTGCCAAGTGAAACAAACTCTCCTCAAAATTCAGACAGCTCCAACCCTCTATCGTTTATGCAAGTTTAATTATTTTGGAGATTTGAGGGGACAGTTATAGATACTAGTTATTGTTTTTTCTTTTTGCATTGTGTTGGTAAGTTTTTATACATTGTTAGCTATTCAGAGTCACTATGCTTATTTATTAACAAATGGATACTTATATTGATGTTTATTACTTCCAAATAATAGAATATAAGTTTTTGGAAAACTTATTTTGAAAGTTTATATATCTACCCATCTTAAAGCAACATCTCTGGGTAACCATATAAATAATTCAAAGAAACAAATATGCTGGCTTTGGCCATGTCATTAACATATATAGTGTGATTTCCCAGTTTAAAATTAAGCTGATAAAATCAAATCTCTAACAGCTTGGCAGTTCTGAGGTTTCATGGTGTAGACTGAATTTACTTTGTTTCAGAATGACCACAGTAAAGTCAATGCATCTGATGTCAAGAAATCCAAGTTCAGATTTTAAAACAAACCCATAATTATCTCTCAGCATAATCTTACATTTTTAATGTGGATTTTTGTTGGATATGTGTGTACCATCATCAACCTCCTAGAAGAAAGAAAAAACTGAATATGAATGAAATGTTTTATTATTGCTAATACCCTTCTTTCTATCCAAAGACAGGAGCACTAATAGATACCAAATCACCAATTCCAATTAGTGCCAGCACTGTGTACAAAGAACAAAACACTTTGAAAAAATGAAACATAAGCCACTTATACATGGAAATGAGGGGGGGAATGCTCAGCACGCTAAGTTAAGAGAAAAAAATTCAAAGTAAACTTTCCCAAGTTTCCCTATAATGTTGGTTAGAAACACTGCTTTAAAAGCAACAGTGAGCCAAGTTAACTGATTCAAAGTGGAAAAAAATATTCATCCACACATACATTAAGAATATAGATTTCATCATTTAAAGAATGAAATTTCATCATTTTGGATCTAAGTTGGATAGGATTGAGAGTGTAACTGGAAGTTTGTCAGGAGCATTTTGATAATGCTAGCTACCACTTTCACTTAGGTGCACAGTATTTGGAAATACATATTCTCACTTAATGATTGAGTATGAAATACAGAATTAAGCAAGCATTTATTTCAATCATCAAAGGGTTAAGCTTGAATTATGCTATATTTACTCCGTCCTTAGTGGGGACTCGGTGTAGAGTAAGATTATTTTTCTTACCCTCAATCCAAAAACATTGAGAAAAATATTGTCAGCCTGGTGCCTTGCTGGGTTCCTGCCATCAAAGGGGAAATGAGGCATTTGGGGCAATCCACACCTGTTCATCTAATGGTGGGAAATGTGGAGGGAGACCAGATCACTAATCCAACTTATACCATGATCTTCAAGGCCGTTTGCCCTGAAAATGGAATGTTCATTGATTTCATTCATTTATTAAATTTATAGGCCTCCCAATCCCGGAGGACTCCGGGCGGCTAATGTTACCAGTTTCACACCTCAGAGTTTCTTAAAATCTCATACTGGCATCACATTGGCTGACCAGAAGACTGGCCATGTGGGGAGGGATTGGGAGTTTGAAAGAATTGCTTTGTATTTTGCGTGGGATCATCTGACTTTACTGCAACCAGTTTCTTTCAGTAAAACTTCCTTTGCTTCAGCTAAATGGAGTCACGAGTCTTATGTTCCTGAGAGAGCAGCCTGGGGCAGGTCAGACAGAAATATTCTTTAACCTTGATGGTCTAATTTTTTGCAAGACTCAGCAAAACATTCCAAGAACCAGATAAGGTAGACTTCTCCTTAGCAAACTCCAGTTGGATGCAACCATCAGAAACAGGACAAGTGATTAGCCAATTTAGGCTGATCATAAAATCTTCATGGGATGAAATTTAGATACAAACTTCTATGGGAGGGTATTTTCTAGCTTTGAAAGAGTCTCCCCCCCGCCCTTATTATATTCATGCATTTTGGAATATTTTTAGATTACTGTCTCATGTTATACTTTACCATTTTTCTCATACTTAAAATGAAGTCTTCAATACTCATATTGGTGTAATTGTTGCTTTCAAACCCAAAAGAACCTGAGACTTGAGTTATGGACAGAGCAATTTGTGTCAGTAACTGATTTTCTTAAAAAATTCAGAAACTATGCAGGTGCCAAAGAAATGAAAGAAAAATTCATACTGTGATACATTCAATTTCAGAATTGTAGCTTTGACCTTTGGAATGCCAAGGCATTTCTTTTCTTCATCTTGTCAGTAACTCAACACTATTTATGCTTGTGCACTTGATAATGCACACACACACACACATATTCTGAACTGCATGATGGTTGATATCTTGTTATGACATCCATCCTTACATGTATCAAGAAGAGATATATTTTACCAATGAAATAGCTGTGAGTTCTTCTGCCTTTCTTCATACATGAGATGTCACAACATAGATCAGTTGTCACAGAATATGCAATACATATTTACAAAGTCTTTGTTCTGGAAAAAAAATGAAGTTTGAGGTAGCACATAAGTTCACTTGAAATATGCACCTGAATAAACAGCTGTTTTAAATGAAAATGTTTGTTACTCATTATAATGAACAATCTGTTTCTTCATGATGGAAGAAAAGAGATGCTTTGTTGTACCAGGATGGACTCTCTATCCATTGTTGTTGGCAATGCTTTTCTTCTCTTTCACATATCCCTGATTATCTTTCTTTCTTTTTTGAAACTGAAATTGCCATAAAATGCCATGCCTTGTGGGATATGATCCATATCCTGTTTTATGGCCCTCTGGTGGACAAGTCCAACATTACTATATGTGGTATCCAACTTTCAAAGAGGTTGGTGAGAGATGGGAAATTGTGGTCCTAAAGAAGAAACTGGAGAAGAGAAAATCAGGAAATCAAGAATTAAAAAAGAACAAAAACAGGAGTTAGCTGAGTGCTTTTCTTATTTAGGATTGTAATAATGCAGTTTTACTACAATTGTAATATTGTAGTGCAGATATTTAATTATTCTTGTTCAGGTGAAAGTCCCAGAATGATTTCACTTGAAACTCTGAAGGAAGTCAGTTGAAAATCTTCCTCTACAACTATGGTAGTATCAATTATTATGTCGGGTTGAAGGCACTTCTTTACTTCAGTATTATGCGTACTGCAGGTGTGTGCCAAGTGTTTATTTGTAAGTGACTATACTAAAGTATAAGGGTCAGCTCAGATATTAGAAATGTGATTTGTGAACTGAGTGAGATAATGGCATTCAAGAGGGGAAATTCCAGAAAGTGGAAAAAGTGTCAAGGTAGAACCTGACCAGTTGACATAACAGTATCCTACTCTGGTAAAGTCTACTTTCAGTTTAACTCCCACAGTGACTTTCTATACAACCAGGTTACTTTCTACTGCCTCAGCCCATCTATGTTGATTGGTTGGGTAATTAGAGACAAAGACACCTTTCAACAAAGCACAGAGTTTTGTTTCATTTTTATTTCATAAGAATGCCTCTATAATCCATGCAATGCCTAAATACATTATTGGAGGAGGGGGGGAACTATAGCTGTGAGACTAGCACTTTTTTAACATAGCATGCTAACTTCACACTTATTTTTCTTAAGTACCTAATCTTTAAAAGAAAATCAGATAGAACAATGTGTCTGGTGGATACCAGAGTAGATGTTCCCAAGAACATTGAACATTCATTAATATCACATTGGAGACCTAAGAGTTAAAAAAAGGGGGAAATGAGCATGCAGTAATTGCTTCCCTTAAAATTGTGCGGGGGGGAGCCGCAGTGTAAAGGGTACTGCCTATAGACAGCAAGGCTCTCAAACTCATGTTACTAATTGTTTTGAAACATCACTCATAATCTTGAAACAGTTCTTACCTGGGCAGCTGTTTTATCTGTGATACCATCTTTCAACAAAATACAAATTTCAGATCTAAAGCATCTGTCTTTTTTCATTTACATGTCAAAACATAATTGGCCATGGTTTGGGTTTGCTGCCTTTATTACTTTTAATAGCTGTACAGCTACTGATTGCCCAAGCTGATGGTTAATTTAATTTCTGTCAATACAATATTGGGACTGTCTGCATATTCAGACCATGATTAACTGCTGCAGAGTCCATAACAGTAGTGTTATTATTACTGCATTTAACTACCTCTCGGGAGAAGACAAATTAAATTATGTTGAAAATGCTGTTGATTATCATTACAGACTTATTTGTAGAGCACAATTACTGATCTGTTGTAAAATAAATCAAATTTTTTATCATCTTGGTGTAAATTAAATGTAATGTGGGTGAGTAGAAAGTGGTTATCAAAAGGGTTCAGGCAGTTTGGTATAAGTTAACCGAGCACTGAATTAAAATAATAATCACTGATGAACACAATATTATATTTTAATAACAATCTCCTTCACAACCCCAAGCATGCCACATACATTATGTGATTTCAACAATAAGAAAGCAAAGTTAGGATGCTTTACATTCTGTTGACTTAAACAAAAGGTTGAGGCCTTCAAATAAATTACTGGATACTGCTATTGGACACAAGTTTAAATTGTAGTTCAAGGAGCTAATTTAAGAGGCAGCTTTAAAAATACAATTACATTAATAGATTACATGTGGCAGTCTTTTAGTGTTTCCTTTTTGTCAATGATATACCTACTCCTGCCAAAAAGCATTATTATCAACTAGTAGTCTTGTGTTTGCTTCTTCAGCAGCTACAAAAAGAATAAAATATTTACTCGTCTCTACTAGTGTATAGATGAATAAAAAATCAAAGTTAACCGGCAAAGCAAATGGATTTGTATTGACATACCTTACAAAGTTTTTAACTGACTGGTTTTATACATCCACAAAAGTCAAATGGTAGATTCCACGGTGAGATAGTAGCAAGTGGATATTATTTTCATGCCAAAAAGGTAGAAATTATCCCTCTAAGGACAAGATAACTCCAAAGGAAAAGCATCAAACTCTCCCTTGTTCTATTGGATTTTTATTTGCAAAATGGGATGAAAGACATTTTTTTGCATATTCATCTTAACAGAAATGTATCAAAATTATATTTATTAATTTACATGTGTATTTTCTGACTCTATACAAGAATACATCAAAATATGCAATTTTCCAACTTTGTGATGTACTTTGTGATACATAGATAATTTGCTATTTTATATAGAGATGGTATATATCCTACACAGACATATTGTACATTCATGTGTGTACTACACATAGATATAAACACATATAGGTACATAATACTATGCAATGTACTACACTAAGGAGATGAATGCTCTCTATGTCTCTCTCTCTGTCTCTCTCTTTATCTCTCTCTCTCACACCACACACTATACATACACAAACAAGCAGAAATATCCATGAATCCTTGGATATATACAAACACATATGTGTACACATATTTGTTTGCATACTATTTCCCATTAAACTTTTTAGAAATTATTGTGCAGTTTTAGTGTTACAAATCACCAAAAGAAGCTATTCCTGCCCATGGTTTATGCTTTTTCAGACATGTCAAGAGGCTGCCTACCATCCTCTCAAGCGGCCTGAAGCCTATCATTGCAATTTGAATATGTTTGACAATTCTGTAACAATGTTCCACAATGTGTCCTCTCCAGCCCTTTGAAAACTTGCACCAGATTAATTTAGCATTCTTTCACAAATTGGAAGTGACACGTCATTCTTATTAGAGAACTAAGAAGTAAGGAAATATTTCATTCAGCTAAAACAAATGTAATTTCCCTCCCATCCTCACAACCTCAGAACAAGTTGTCATGAGCTATTTTCTTTGTGAGTATCTAAATCACTCTATGTGTAGACACACATTCTTACATCTACCTATTTCTAGGGATATACATATATGCCCCTAATATCAGTAAAACAGCAAAATTTGAAGATGGTTCAAAGAGGCTGTATCCTGTCAGACAGGTGTACAGAAGAAATACACTTCTGAATGGTCCATTGGGAAACTGTAGCATGCTTTTAGACAATGGGTTTCTACATGTTCTTCTAGTTGCATGACAGGGCCACACTCCCCACAAAAAAACTGATGCAGCAAAGACAGACTAACAAGGGGTGGGCTGCTGAGGCTTCACAGGGTTTTGAGAGAACCTCTAGCTAAGATTCTGTGCAGTTTGGAGAACCCCCAAATCCCACTCCTGGCCCCTCCCACACCACCTTTCCCAGGAGTCCCCACGTGGCCCATTTTGAATGCAGGTAAGTGCAGCAATGCACAGAGGCTCAGGGTGGGCAAAAATGGGCCTACTAGAAGTTTGGAAGGGCTGGAAAAGGGCCTGTTTCCAGTCTCAAGAGAGCCTCCAGAGCTTGGGGAGCACATTTCCCCCCCCCCCGGAGGCTTAAGGGAAACCCCCAGAGCCTGAGGAGACCAAAAACTCCCTTTCCCTGCCATGGTGCAGAAGGCCGATTAGGTCATGCCCACCCAGCAACTTGTCAGAGAACTCCTTGCTAAAATTTTTGAAGCTTGCCCCTGAAACGAACAGTTCATATCAGTAAAATGCAACTAATAAAATATACTTAATAATTTTCCCCTCCAGTCACATTTAATATGAGAACTCTGCATTAATTTTTGGAGCGGCTTTGGGAAGAATAATATGTTATGCTCCTAATCTCAAGGATCCCAGGGGCTCGCATGATTGGGATGCTAGGTTGATGATTGGCAGGCTCACATTCGAGACCGGTTGCTGTCTCTTGACAGGGTGAGCTCCCATCATTCGCTTCAACTCCTGCCGACTCAGCAGTTCAAAAGCAAGTGATCGTAAGTAAATAGATGTTTACCACTTTGGTGGGAGGTTTAACAGGGACATGAAAGAAGCTCCCAACTGGGTGTTCCCTGGCAACAGTGATGTCACCGTCTGATCCTCTCAACCTGGAAGCACTTTGGTGCTCCTGACATGGTTGTAGTAGTAGTAGTATCCCAAGGTAATGTGTATCTTCTTTAGGTCACTGGACCTGGAGAAGAGAGAAGCCATGTTTTGAAGCATTTACTTTAGGCTTAACTATAAGGCAAGGTATCTGCAGGGGATAAATATAAGGCAAGGATGTCTGGCTGGGGAATTCTGAAAATTGAAATCCACATATCTCAGAGTTGCCAAGTTGAAAAACACTGGTGTAAAGTATTTCCAGCTGACTCTCTCTCCTGACTTTTGCAGATGCCATAGAAAGTGAAGAGGAGGCAGCAAAGCCACACTATCTGTCACAAGTTTCTTTTAGAATCTTCTGCCACTTGTAAAAGTAAGATTTTCTAACTGCTAGAGGAGACTAAAAACACCCTGCAAGGTGCTGCAAAGCACCTCATTGAAGCAGATTGTATTTCCTCTTCACCTCTACAAGGAGAAACATTTTGTTTTGCAAAGTGAAGCATCTCATAGAAGCCAGCTGCCTCCTGCAGCCTTGCTGTTTTATGTGTTGAATCCACAAGTGGTATCTTTACTCTTATGTTGAAATGGTGCTATCCTCTCTACTGCCTCCAGTTTATTGAATCACACTTCTCAGGTCCATGGAAGTAAGTCATTCTCTGTCAGGTTTTCCCTTATCAATGAAAAAGGTCAGAAAAAGTGAAATAAGCAAAACAATTGAATGCCTTTCTCATCCTACTTCCATTAGGATCTCCTTCTAGATCCTTTCTATTAGGAAGAAATGTAACAAGCATTCACACCAACCAGATTTATTTTAAAAATATCTCCCAACATTGCCATGGCAATGGGTCCCAATAAGATCAATAAGATAATAGACTACAGTAATCTATATTGGAAACTCTTGAAGATTACTGTGGGCTAATGCCAGTAGATCCAAGTTTTCTTGGAGAATTGCTAGAATGTCGTTTCTTCCATCTGTGAATGTCATCACAATTTCTGTATTTCTCTCTCTTTCTCTCTCCCCCTCTCATTCAATGTCCTCTTCAGTTTGCAATAGATATTTCCACCACCACCACACCTTTCTTTTTCTTCTTTTGTGACACTTCCAAGTATACATAAACAGCCACACATAAACCCTACAACTAGTCTAATAATATGTGAAAACTTTTATATCACTCACTCCAAAACCAAATATATTTCAGTTCAGGCAGTCCATTAATTCCAATAATTCTTTAAAGGCTAATATTTGAGAGTTGTGCAATTTAGAGAACTAATTGTGCAACAATTAGCTTCATATCAAAACAGAGTAACAACGAACAGTCTCCCATGTCCTTCCAAATAGCAAGTTATTTATTTCATACTTTAATCCCCCAAATATCCTTTAATAATCAGGGCCCTGAACAAGAAAATATAACACACAGGAGATACAAAACTGATCTTGGCATCAAAAGACTGGTTCCTAGTTAGTCAACGCACCCACAAAATTTAATTTCGCAACAAGCAAGCAAAGAAAAACAAACCTACAGTAGGGCAGCACACAAGAGATCATTAGTAAGAAGATGAAGACAGACTTTAAGTCACTACAGAGCATCCTTTTTTGCAGAAAATTAATTTGGTGACTCCGTTGCCAAGAGATGTTTGGAGACTGGCCAAGAGACTTATGGCAATAAATCAACAGGAAATAACATAAACAGAAATAACTGATATTGTCGGAAAGATAGAGCCTTGATGTTTGTGTGTGTGTGTGTGTGTCCACACATGGATTAAATCTCTCTCTCTCACACACACACACATACACACACACACACACACACACATATATATACTGATTAAAATTTTTAGACATAACCATGGGACATTTTTACAAAGAAGTTATTGAACTAAAAATAAAACACCAATTCTACTGAAAGCTAAAACCATGTTTAGAAGAGATGCATTCTATAATTCTTTTTCAATTTACAAATATTACAAAGAATTACAAACACCAGCTCCATTTTTGTAGCCATCAGCCATTCATTTAAAGAGAGAATCCAGAACATAAGAGTTCCTACAATGGAAATCAAAACTGAGGTTGCATTTCTCAACAAAGAAGATATCCATAACAAAATATTACAGTCTTCTGGGTAAAATGAGGTAAAGTAAGTTGATCAATATATAAGTAAGTAAAAAAGATTTGAAATTGAATTGAGAGAAAATATTTTTGAAAAAAGAATAAAAATAGTTCTTTAAATTTAACTGACTTTTTTGCTCTTTCTCTACATTATCCAAATTTACTATTATAGGTACCATATTTTTCAGAGTATAAGACGCACCTTTTTCCCTTGAAAATTTGGATGCTTCTTATATACTGAATACAACATTTTTGCCTCCTGAAACCCTGTCCCTTCATCAAAATGGCTGTGCATAACTTGTAGGAGGATTTCAGAGAGCTCTTGGGGGCTGGGGAGGGTAGAAATGAGCAAAAAGGGCTGCTTTTTTCTCAAATTTGCCCCCCCCCCCCCAGCCCGCAGGGATACTCTACAAGCCTCCTTAGGGCTATTCATGCCCTTTTGTTAAAAAAAAAAGGGAGGGGTCATTTTTGGGAAAACCAGTCTTTTTGGAAGGTTTGCAGAGTGCAAGAACTTTTTTTAAAAAATTGCCTCTTTAAAATCTTGGTGCGTCTTATATTCTGAAAAATACAGTAGCTTCTCAACTTGCGACTAGCAAGAAAAAAAATTCTTCTGTGGGGGAGTCACAACTAAGGTGTGTTTATAGAGTTTTACAGAGGATTCATATTGATCGGGAAATAGCCAGATAATTTTTACATCTGAAGATGGGTGAAGGGACCTACCAAATCATCTTTTTTTTTCCCAAGGAGGCATACACCCAAATATAGGTAACAGAAACCATCATTACAAAAGCACAGTATTGCATTTAACTATTCTGTACCTCATTTAGCAACTGCAGTTGAAACTGGTAATTTGGTAGTTGAGTAAAAGCAGTTGTTAAGTGGGGAAAAATTGACTGTGACTGTGCTTATGGTTTTACTTCAGCATCAGAAGATCCAAAATACTCAGACAATGGCAAACAATGTTTCTGGAACTCCACTCACAAGGAAGCTGGGTAAAAAAGAAAATCTTATAGTGCCACCCCCCCCCCCCCCACTGCTCCATCCATTGAATTGCTGACCCTGGCTCTGGGATAATTACAAAATGATAATTAATATTTGGAATAACATTCATTGGAGAGGAAGGGATTACAAGATAGTAAGCAGGTACACAATGGGAAATACAAATTGAAAGGAATGTGCTAGTGCCAGCTGTTTGGCTAGTGCTCTCCAGGCAAGCTGCTAAGGAGGCAATACCCCCCCCCACCCCTTAGTGTGAAACTCACTAAAGTCTTATCAGTTACAGGCAGCAGCTGCTAGCTGGGTGGAGGTTCTAATCAACTAATTAAGATGCTGATCTTATAGTATAGTCTTTATTATCATTGTATATCATGTATACAATGAAATCGGTTAACTTATGGTTAGCATCTTTAAAGTTTGAATTTTAAGCATCTTTTAAGTTTGAGTTTTGCTGTGGAGAAAAGCAGCTCAGAAAGAAATGGCTGCTTTAGGCAATCTCTCTACTCTGCATGGGGAAGGAAGGGGGAAGAACAGATCAAGCACCAGATAATGCTTACTACATCACTGTACATACAATATAAGCCAGTGATGGTGAACCTTTTTTGGCTCACCTGCCAAAAGCGGAGGGAGAGCAGGGGGGTCATGTGCGGGCGTGCCACACCCATAATGCAATGCACGACCCCAGTGCTCATGCGTGCATGACCAGCGCTCCCCCCCCCCATTTTTGCAAGCTTTTTTTCATCCTCCCCAGGCTTCAGAGGCTTTATAGGAGTCTGGGAAAGGTGAAAACACCCCCTGCCCGAAATTCTGGTTTGCTCATAGGGCTGTTTTTTGTCCTCCTCAGCCTTCAGGGAAGCTTCGGGAAGGCCCCGGAACGCTCTGGAGGGCTAAAACTGGCCCTATGAGAAAACCGGAAGTCTGTTCCTGAACTTCTGGTTTGCTCATAGGGGTGGTTTTTTGTGGGGTGGGGGAGGCTGTTTTCACCCTCCCCAGGCTCCTATAAAGCTTCTGGAGCATGGAAAGGATGAAAAATGGCCTCAAAAAAAGGATGAGGTCAGCTGATAGGGCAACACCTTGTGTGCCCTGACTTCTGGGCTCCGCATGCCACCTGTGGCACGTGTGCCATAGGTTCACCATCCCAGGTATAAGCATTGGTCTCAAAATTACATTCGTTACCATTGTAACTGTGAATGCTCACTATCGGAGGCAGTAAATGTGGACTACCTTTAAAGAATAACAGTCTGTCATAATGATGTCTCCAATTATAATACTGCACTTATGACAGTCACCAGACAAAGAGTTTTAAATGCAGAAGTTTGTTCATTAGATCAGAATACATAGCCCATCTTCATCTCATGCCAGAAGGATTGAACAACTCTCCACTAATTACAAGGCCTTTTAGGCCAATTTTATATTTCTTTATCTTTTATTGCAATTATGTTATAAATTAGAACTTGGTTAACTTGTATGACAACATACAAAATTTGTCACAATTGAATCATTCACAAGAACTCACTACAACCTGTAAACTTTAAGTTATGTCCCATTATTGAGTAGAATTTATAATGAAACTTTTTTAAACTTGAGATAACATAGGACACCATTTTATGTACTCATTTCTTTTTAAAAAATTTTCTTTTTCTTTTTTATTATTACACACACACATGTACAGTACATGATACACATATACATGTACATGAAGAAAACAATTGCTTGCACAGTTCTTTCTTTTTAATTATTGGATTTTTTTTCTTTTTTCTTACTTGATATACATTGCCTAAAGTGATGGGTTACTAAATCAAGCTATAAAAAACTTATAAACATTTATTGTACTATTACTAATATATATTAATATTTGTAATTTATTATGATTATATAATGTAGATCAATCACAGAAATAAAGACATTGAATGATTAATATGATTGATACACAATATCCTTTTTTAAAGTTTTTTTTAAAAGAGTTGTATGTTTCTTCTCTAACACTCCAAGAAACCAAGAAACTAATTTCTGGTCATTAGAGTTGGAGAGAACTCTGGGAACACCAAAAAGAGGTGTTTTAGATTGTTTTCTTTTTCATTTCTTTGAAAGTTGAAACATTCTGTGTGTGAGAGTTCTTGAGAGCAGGATTCTAACCCAAACAAATATTGATAAAGTGGGTTTTATAATTATAAGAAAAAAGATGTTTTATTTTGAAGAAACACATTGCAGAGATAGGCAAAACCTAGCACCTAGCTAATTATATTCTTCCAGGGAGACAGTCCAGAAGGATGCACTCTGAGTCTTTGTGCTTGTGAAGAAAGCAAGAAATAAATGATCTCGGGTTAGCACATTCTTAGACAAAGAGCAGGCAAGGTAATAAACAAAGAGTAAATTTTAACTAACTATACCCTCACTGCTCAGTTATGAGAGGCTGAAAAACAAAAGCCATTAGATTTGTACTTCTGTTCAAACTTTCTCAAGAAACTTAGATCATTCCCTAAAAACATATCAATAGTTCTTCTGAATTAGGCCAAGGCTCCTTTTGTTTCTAACAGTAACTTAACAGGTATCCCTGGGATATTTTCAAGCACATGAAGACAATATCAATAGCATTTAGACTTATTCACTGCTTTACAGTGCTTTTACAGCCCTCTCTAAGCACCTTTACAGAGTCAGCCCCCAACAATCTGGGTCCTCATTTTACTCACCTCGGAAGGATGGAAGGATGAGTCAACCTTGAGCCTGGTGAAATTTGAACTGCCAAACTGCAGTTAGCAGTCAGCTGAAGTAGCCTGCAGTACTGCACTCAAATCACTGTGCCATCTCAGCTTTAAAGATAAGCCTCTCTCCTGCCATTATTATTCTGCAATTGGTATTAGAAACAGTCTTCAACACCCATGGCCCCTTGACAAACCTGGTCAAGACTACATGACTTCATTGGTTTCTCTTTTAAATCAGGGTTAGTATTCATTACCGCATCCTTTGGCAATAAATTCCACAGCCAATAATGCACTGTGTAAAAAAACATACTGCTTTTGTTTCTTCTAAATATTCTTCTAATCAATTTTGTTGAGCTATCTATCTTGACTTCTGACTATCTATAGACAACTCAGGCGCCTGCCATTTAATACAGGGGTGTCAAACTCACTTCATCATGGCAGCATCACATGACATATCGGGACTCTTTTCCCCTTTGTGACACATCCAGCCCGCAGGTCGTGAGTTTGACAGCCTTGATTTAATACATCAAGATAGGGATTTATTTTACAGTTACACCTGAATACATCTTCTTTATAAATCTGTATGGGAAACCAAATCCATGAAAAAAGTTTTCCAATACCAATTGCAGAAGAATAATGGCAGAACAATATGACATTGTTTGCTCACATAAAAGTAGCCTGTCCCTTTAATAGTCATCAACTTTGTAGTTTTCTAAAACAGCAATAACATTTTTTGGACCAGCTGTTTCCCAGAGAACTGACTTCCCCATTCTCAGTTGGACTTATCACTCAGATTGTGCAGCCAGAAAGTTATTTAGTTATATGCATTATGTTCGGAGTGAACTGAGTGCATGTAATTTATGACTGTTGCACTTTAATGCATATTTAATAAAGCTGCCGACATTTATACTCCAAATCAACTGTGTCAATTTTGTTTGCTTTGGAAGCTTGGAGAAGTCCCATGGCAATGCTGACATTCCTAGAGATTTAAATTGTAAGACATTTCATTTGAGAGGAGAGACCTTTTAATATACTTGTAGTGTGATATGGCTAGGTGCAATTGGCAAGCGTTGATGAACACCTACAGAAAATGAAAGAGGAAAGATGATTTTCTCCCCCTTCTCATCCCACACGACAGAACTTGCCCTTGTTTTCAGACAAAGAATTTTTCACTGATGCAATTTCATTTTTAGAGTTAAAAACATCCTCCCTTTTTAAAGTTTTGTTTGCATAAAACATACACATTTATTATTTTGTGGGAATCATTTAATCATTTGTTTGTAATTATTTATTGTTTTATTCAAATAAATATATTGATGATTTCTATATTAAAAAGAAGAACTTTGGGAAATGTACAGTGGGACCTTGGGTGCTGACTGTAATCCATTCCAGGACTTCAGTCGGCATCTGATTTGGTCGTGACCAGAAGCAAGACTGACTGTGTATAAGCACACACACACAAAATGACACGGGAGGGGAAATCACCGCAGCTGTGTTTATTCGGCACTTGAGGATGTGTTCGTGACCCGAGTGAAACATTTAGCAGATTTTTCAGTTGGCACCTGAATTTTTTGGGTGGTCCCATTCAGGACATGAGGTCCCACTGTATATGGTACCCATCCCATTTTACATGAAGCTTCTGGTTTGGTTTCTGTATTGAGGCGGGCATTAAAACTGGAGTTTTCAAGCAAAGCCATGAAACAAAATAGGGTTTTTCTATATATGCATGAGCAAAAACCTCCAATATCTAAGTACATTGGCCAATTCAGGTGGATGCAAGACATTTCAGCTCTGGGAGGTAGAATGCTAACCTCTATGCACCCCATTGAGGCAGGTCATAATAGCAGTTAGCAATAGCAGTTAGACTTATATACCGCTTCATGGGGCTTTCAGCCCTCTCTAAGTGGTTTACAGAGTCAGCATATCGCCCCCACAGTCTGGGTCCTCATTTTACCCACCTCGGAAGGATGGAAGGCTGAGTCAACCTTGAGCCGGTGAGATTAGAACCGTTGAACTGCAGATAACAGTCAGCTGTAGTGGCCTTCAGTACTGCACCCTAACCACTGTGCCACCTCGGCTCTGGATAACCAATCCACCCTGACCTACTTCCAGCCCAAAGCCAAGATGTTCTTCATTACAAAACACTGATAGCCATGAAGAACAAGCAGAGACAGGGATCATTCAGAATATTGCGTTACTGTATATTCCCTATGTACATAATGCCGCAGAGAAGGAAACTTCTGATTCAAATATTAACCAACCAATAAACTCATATATGACTCTGATACTATTTCCTCTACAATATGGGAATAAAAATATTGACCTGTTGTATGGTACAATGCAAACTTATTAGAGGTGGGTTGGTCCTGCTTCAGCCCACATCAGGCAAACTGGTAGTGGCAATGGCGGGAGGCGCCACCCACCTGCCCGGACACTTCTGCGCATGTGCCGAAGCTTCTGCATCTGCACAGAAGCGGCTCATGAGCACATGAGCGTGCACAAATACATGAGCAAACCAGTAGTAAAAAAAATTGTAACCCACCACTGAAACATATGTAAAATATTATATGAAATAAATGCTGTTAATGCTGCATAAAGTAAACATTGCGATTCCAATCTGAAATATGCCATTACTGGGAAGGATAACCATTGGTATCCAACAATATTGACAGTACTATGAGAATAAACAAAGTTGCATTTTCCCAGCCATTTCTCTGTATAATGGGATGGGTACCATATACAGTGGGACCTCATGTCCTGAATGGGGCCACACAAAAAATTTGGGTGCCAACTGAAAAATCTGCCAAATGTTTCACTCGGGTCACGAACACATCCTCAAGTGCCGAATAAACACAGCTGCGGTGATTTCCCCTTCCGTGCCATTTTTTTGTGTGTGCGCACATGCACAGTCAGTCTTGCTTCTGGTCATGACCAAATCAGGTGCCGACTGAAGTCCTGGAACAGATTACAGTCAGCACCCAAGGCAGTTTCAAATCCAAAACAAGGGTACTGAATAAACAGTTTTAGATAGACATACTTAGATCTAAAGCCTTTTTTAAAAAAATAAAAAATAAACACAAACAAAAGTGCTACTTGAGCAAACACCTAATTTATAATGAACGTTATAGAAATAATTCTGGGTTTTGTCTAACCAACTATTAACTATATTTGTGGTGACCTTGAAAAGGCTTTCCACATAGGTATTTACTGAGCTGAATGAATAAGTGTGCCCAATGCATGACCTAATGCATCAATCAAGATCCTATAAATCTAGCCCAGGACAGAGAATTTTTAGTAACAGCAATCAGATATTTGGAAAAGGAAACTGTTTTTGAGACTTAACTGTCATCCTTCCTTCTGCCTGCATCCCTCAAAATCTGATTGATGTTATAATTGATTATCTATCTAAGCCAGCAGATTTTCACTGGAACAGGGTGTGGTTTGTCAGTACCACTGTTCATATATGCATACATTATTCAGATTTCTTTCTGCTCTACTGTTTCAATTTTTATTCATACTCAGGATAGCCATTTATTACGTTATGCTTTTTTTAAAAAAATTAATGTGTCTCTGAGATAAACTTTAAAGCATTTTAAATCCAACCCCTGCCTTGCTGTAGGCAAAAAATTTCATCTAAATATTATTGAATTCCAGCACCATATTAGCATGCAGAGATATTTACAATAACAGAGCCATTACAACTCAATCAAAAGCTGATTTCAGCCAGAATTATGCAGAATTAAATCTTGCTGGATTCAAATTATTAAAAATCAGAGACTCAATAAAGTGTGGTCTTGGAGCTCCATTTATCAAGGGAGTGAAAAACTGTTTCTGCTGTTATGGTGACTTTTTCATATATATTCTGCAAGAATTTGCATGCATTTTAAAAGACCTAAGTTTAATTCCAATAGTATTCATGCAACTGTGCTGTATGTATAAGGCAATAAAAGGTAACTCAGGATCTGTTCTTTATGTTTTCTTTTTTATATAGCTCATTTTTTTAAAAAAAAACTTATTTTAATGCTTGCTTTTGGAACTTGGTGGATTCTCCTATGCAAGAACTAACTCAGATTTCCTGGAATCCAAACCCATATAATATTAGCATATTGGGGGGGGGGGGGGGGCGGAATCAGTATTAAAAGATTGCTGGCATAAATTCAATGCAGTCATTTAATGAATTATCCAGTCGTTTGTGCTTCTTTGAGACTGAATTGGTTCTATTTTACCTGTTCTTTAGAGAGCTTCTTCCTTTTCCAAAACTTGCCTCATCAGGAAATCTAAAAAGATTATCTGAGCATGATACTGAGATTGTCATTGTGGATGTTTTAGACAACTCTATTTTTGCAACATTTCTAAATTAGGGTGTGGAGACTTTTATTGTCAGTGTCCACACTCTGTCACTCCAGTACAATTAGAACCAGTTATAATAATTTCCAGGATGAGCTAAGTTTCTTCACCATCAGTTCTATGATTTAATGTATGTTTCTCATAACATTTTGTCTCTAAAAACTCTGATGTCCCTGCAGTCACTATGGTCATCTACCCTTTGTGATTTGTGCTAATTGTGCTAGCTTTACTAATAATCAGAACAGAGATTGTTCAGTTCTCATAGGAGATAAAGGAGGGACCCCAGATAGGCTGGCTTTAGAGATGTGGTTTTAAGAAACTATCAAAAAGGACTCCTACAAAGCAAGAGGGAAGAGAACCAGAATAGAAGTAATGATTGGCAACTAAGACCAATTCTAGCCACTGAAGTTCTTTGATTATAATAAAAATCAGCCTGGTCTATCAATTTTGAGGTGGATTGAGTAGTATTTGCATTGATAAAGGTTAGTTAACGTAAGGGTAAATCTACAGAAGTTTGCAGAAGAGAGTAGATGGATATATTCTGAAGAAGAGTGCTGAAGCCCCAGCAAGAAATGGAATGTGACCTGCTCCTGTGCAGGGATCAAAGCACACAAAGGTTCAATGGTTTTACTAGACAAAGAAAAGCCAATTGCCACCCTGGATTCTCAGAGAGAAAATGAATATCAATCTTAGAAAATCCTTCCTGAACTTTAAATTAGGAAATAGGTAGAATTTGAAACAGAATGGTCCCTACATAAACTGGCATCACATCATAATCTGGAAATATATGCTTAGAGTTACCTTAGAGGTTGGAGGTGAAAGTACAGAAGAAAACGTTCTTGCTTTTTTTAAAATTACATTTTAAAATACAAAGAGCTTCTCTGCGTAATCAATGCATGGAAGGGAGGAAGAATCATGATAGAATGCCCTACAATTAATTATACTTGCCAAGTAAGGCTTAGAAAATAAAACTTCCCTTGCTGTTTGTTTTAATGTGTTTCATAATAGAACTATATTTTAAAAAATCTGGATTGTTGCACTGAATTTTCTGTCAAATTCTGAGAAACCTCAGGAACCTCCTGTGACAGACAGATATGTAGAAAATATTTACGCATGACCAGTAATATGCTGTTAGCATAATTAGCAACATCAAAGAGAAAATAGAATATAGAAGCAATGGCATCCCTTGATTTTAGTTTGGTAAGGGCTTCCCTGATGCTTTATTTCTTAGTTCAGGTATAATAGTGAATGGTAAGGATTTTAGTATGAGAAAAAATGTTGATCCTGTGACTTTTCCTAAACTCTGTGGCTGATATGATGAACAGTTGTAAGAACTCAGTATCTCTAGTCTACTGAAGAAAAGGACTAGGGGTGGTTTGATAGCAGTCTTCCATTATATGAGGGGGTTCACCAACAAATGTGCACTCGACAAAAGCGCACTGACAGAACCGCGGCGAGAAAACCGTGACTTCTAAATCGCGCCGACGAATGAGCGCAGAAGTGCCCCGACAACAGCGCGCTGACAAAAGCGCACTTTCAACAAACAAGTAATAACCGCGAGTTCTAAACCTAACCCTAACTCTAACCCTAAACCTAACCCTAAACCTAACCCTAAACCTAACCCTAAACCTAACCCTAAACCTAACCCTAAACCTAACCCTAAACCTAACCCTAAACCTAACCCTAAACCTAACCCTAAACCTAACCCTAAACCTAATCCTAACCCTAACCCTAACCCTAATCCCAAACCTAACCCTGAGCCTAACCCTTACCTTAACTGAAATCGCACTTTAGTGGGCGCGGTTTTGTTGGCGCGTTGTTGTGGTTTTGTCAGTGCGCTTTTGTTGTGCGCGCATTTGTCGGGTCACGATTTGAGGGGCTGCCATAGAAATGGGTGTTGCCTAATCTCCAAGGCACCTGAGTGTAGGACAAGAAGTAATAGTTGAAAACTAATCAAAGACAGATCCAATGTAGAACTAAGGAGAAATTTCCTGACAGTGAGAAGAATTAATCAGTGAAATAGCTAGCTTCCAGAAGTTTTGGGTGCTCCCTCGCTGTAGGTTTTTAAGAAAAGATTAGACAACCATTTATCTGGAATAAAAATAGCACTTAGTCTTATATACCACGTCACAGTGCTTTACAGTCCTCTCTAAGTGGTTTTACAGAATCAGCATGTTGCCCCCAACAATCTGGATCCTCATTTTACCCACCTTGGAAGGATGGAAGGCTGAGCCAACCTTGAGCCTGGTGAGATTTGATCTGCCAAACTGCTGGCAGTCAGTAATCAGCACGAGTGGCCTGCAGTACTGCACTCTAACCAGGAGTATGTTCCTGTAGACACTACTGTCGGTTCGCTTATGTGTGCGCTTTGTGCATGCTTGATGTGTATTGTACACACATGCACAGTGCAATTAAAATTGTTCTGCGCATATGTAGAACTGAAAAACAGGAGGACAGCACCAATGGTGCCAAAGGCACCACCATGGAACTGGTTCAGGGACATGGCAGGCCTTGGTCGCTGGAACCAGTCCAAACCAGTAGGAACCCACCACTGACTCTAACCACTGCACCACCATAGTGCTATAAAATTTTCTGCTTAAACAAGAGCCTGGACTAGAAGACCTCCAATGTCCTTTCTGACTCTGTTATACTCCACTATTACTGCTTCAACCATAAATGTAAAGGAAAGTCTATTTGTATTTGTATACATGTAAATAAACTTGCTTTATGTTCTAAAGAGCCAAGGTGGCGCAGTGGTTAAATGCAGCACTGCAGGCTGACTGCTAGATCAGCAGTTCAGCGGTTCAAATCTCACCGGCTCAGGGTTGACTCAGCCTTCCATCCTTCCGAGGTGGGTAAAATGAGGACCCGGATTGTTGTTGGGGGCAATATGCTGACTCTGTAAACCGCTTAGAGAGGGCTGAAAGCCCTATGAAGCGGTATATAAAAATCTGCTATTGCTATTGCTAATGAACCACAGGCAAACAGAGAATGGGATGGGACCCCCCTCTCCCTCCCTCCTTCCCTCCCTCCCTCCCTCCCTCTCTCTCTCTCCTGTTTATACATATATACAAATAAACACACACACACACATATATACATAAACATACATGGTGATGGTATACTTGAAATATTAGGACAATGTATAGATTTTCTCCTAAAGCATGGTTGACATAACCAATTACAAAACACCCAAACATTGAAAGGTGAAAGTAAAAAACCCTGGGTTGTACAATCACCTTCCATTTATTATAATTTATTTAAAAAGTTTTTAATAAAACTTTGGGAATTTACATGAGGCCAGTAGCCAGAAATTGTTTTCGTTTGATTGATGTATTAATGATTGATTCCATTTATATAGCCACCCATCTCAAAACAGTCGATTTTGAATGGCACCCAAAATATTAAAACCAGAAACAAACAAACAAAAACATATAAATAAGTATTATTTTTGAGGTTGGCATTTTGCTCAGTAAATGGTTGCTTCCCAATTAAGCATTTATTTTTATTAAAATAATCTAAAATAGAATATAACCAGATGAGACATGGAGCAGACAGTACCAGAAATGTTCCCGGATGCTTTAGAACCTGGTGATATCATTTTGAGCATGTAAGATCTAGAAAACAACTAAAGAGATATAGTGAAGGATGCTGAAGCCAATGGGTTTCTCAGCATATATTTTTTTTGCTTATGAACAAATCTTAAAAGAGATGTGCATATTAAGCTTGGAGAAGAGATGCTTAAGAAGTATGACCAACTCTTACAGTATATGTTAAGGACTATCAAATACATTGTGAGGCACCGTGGTTGTTGTTGTTTTCCTACTTCTCCATTTCAACTGAGATCTAGTCAGGGAGGGTAGCTATTCT